>NW_007250861.1:201431-215987 GCF_000164805.1 Carlito syrichta
AAAAAAACAAAAAAAAAAAAAAAAAAAATCAGCCGGGCGTGGTAGTGCATGCCTATAGTTCCAGCTACTTAGAAGGCTGAGGCAGAAGGATCGCCGGAGCCCAGCAGGTCAAGGCTGCGGTGGCCCGCCGGGAGCGGCCACTGCACTCCAGTCTGGGTGACAGAGTGAAACTCCAACTCAAAAAAAAGAGAAAAGACAAACAGAATTTTTTAAATGAGACCATTTGGAGACTTATACATTGGCCCTGCTTAGAGAGTGACCTTTAATAAAAGTTAAACACACACAATAAAAAATAATTAATAAAATATCAAAATTAATCAAATAATGAAACTAACAGACAAAAAACTGAAGTGAGACACAAATAAAACAAAATAGCTGACTTCAAAAAGCTTAAATTTATGAGTGAGAACATATGGAACTCTGTTCTTTCTTTCTGTGATAAATCACTGAGTACGATTGACTCCAGATCCATCCAAGTTGTTGCAAAGTCCATACCCTGAACAATTATAATGCTATAAGAAAATTATTGACAGTAGTGGGAAACTGTCAGGGGAGGGGGATGGGATTGGCAGTTGAGGGAAACTCCTAGGGGAGGGAGGGGCATACCTCATTAATAAGGGTATCTTCATGATCAATGTGTGTATACCCAAACCCGAAATGTACCCCACATCTTTATAATAAAAATAAAAATTAAAAAAGCTTAAATTTTAGTAAAACAATAATAAACATATATGCATACATGCACACACACAAACATACACACATGCTCACAAACATATTATTCCCACACGCGTGCATACATACCAGGAGAAGGAGGATGGAAAGTGGAGGAAATGGGAGAAGACAGCAGGAAACAGGTGCAGAAAATATCAATGCATCGAACAGTTTCAATTGTGAATTCATTGTTATACATGATTTCAAGCCTTTACACATTCTAATTCTACATTTTCCTTGCTAAGTCCACTTCTGGGTTCACTTATACATCTTGATTCCTCTTCAGTCCTATAGAAAAAAAGGACACACTGAATGGCAAAACTATCCTCTGGAATTTAAAGTAAATTGAAGGTTGCAATAGAGTTCCAACTTTCCTGTTCAAATCAGCATTGCATTAGCGTATAATGGTGTACTGTCCCAAGTACTTGTGGAAGAAGCAACATGCATAAAACAAAATTACAGTAATTCATCACTGAACAACAGAGATACATTCTGAGAAATGCATCATTAGGTCATTGTGGTGTGTAAATACCACAGAGTATACTTACACAAACCTAGATGGTGGAGCCTAATACAACACACCTAGGCTATGTAGTTAACCTATTGCTTCTAGGTTACAAAACCATACAGCATGTTACCATACTGAATTCTGTCAGCAATTGCAGCCCAATGGTAAGTACTTGTGTATCTAAACACGTCTAAACATAGGAAAGGTACACTAAAAATATGGTACTATAATCTTATTGGACCACTGTCATATATCCGGTTGTTGGGTGACCAAAATGTTGTTATGCAGTATATGACTATATATACATATAAACACATATGTTTATACCCTTAACAACAGTTCTAAGATTAAATTCTAAAAATTTAGCTAAAATAAAAGTTTCTTGTGGGCTACTTCTTTTTTTTCTTTTTTTTAATCAATATTTTTTTTATTATGCTATTGTGGGGTACAGTTAAGGGTTAGGTATACAAATATGCTTTGTTCAGGCACCCTTGTTGATAAGAGGTGTCTCCCCGTCCCCAGAGATATTTACTACCATTAATTCCATCTCTCTTCCCCTCCCCCCACCATAGTTTTCCACTACTGTCAGTCATTTTCTTATGGTAATATGTTGGATGATCAAGGTCCACTATATGAGAGGGAACATGTGATACTCAGATCTTTGTTTCTGTGAGAGGTCACTCGGTATTATAGACTCTAGTTCCATCCAGGTTGCTGGGAAATTCATGATTTTGTTCTTTTTTATGGCTGCATAGTATTCCATCATGTATATGTACCACAATTTTAAAATCCAGTCCTTTTTTGATGGGCAGCATGTTTGCTTCCAGGTTCTTGCTATTGTGAACAATGCTGTGATAAACATACGTGTGCAGGTATCTTTTTTATAGAATGATTTCAGTTTTTCAGGATATATTCCCAGTAGGGGGATTGCAGGGTCATATGGAAGTTGATATTTAGAACTTTTAGGAATCGTCACACTGCTTTCCACAGAGGTTGCACTAGTTTGCACTCCCAACAACAGTGTAGCAGTGTTCCCTTTTCACCACACCCTCTCCAGCAGCTGTTATTTTTTGAGTTGTTGGTAATTACCATTCTTACTGGATTTAGGTGGTATCTCAGGGTTGTTTTGATTTGCATCTCCCTGATGATTAGTGAGGTTGAACATTTCTTCATGTGTCTGTTGACTGCTCAGATGTCTTCCTTTGAGAAGTGTCTGTTCATATCTTTTGCCCCTTTTATAATGGGGTTGTTTGTTTTTTTCTTTTCACACGTTTGAGTTCCTTGTAGATCCAAGATGTTAAGCCTTTGTCAGACCTGGAGTTGGCAAATACTTTTTCCTAGTCTGTAGGCTGTCTTCCTGCTCTCTTGATGGTTTCTTTGGCTTTACAGAAGCTTGTCAGTTTAATGAAGTCCCACTTGTCTATCTTATTCCTTATGGTCTGTGGGTTTTGAGTTTTGTTCAGGAATTGAATGCCAGTTCCAATTTCCATGAGAGTATGTCCTTCATTTTCTTAGGTTCTTATGGTTTGAGGTTTTACATTTAGGTCTCTGATCCATTTGGAGTTAATTTGTGTGTATGGGGATAGATAGGGGTCCTGTTTCAATCTGCATGTGGTCAGCCAGTTTTCTCAGCACCATTTACTAAATAGGTTCTCCTCTCCCCAGTGGTAGGTGGTGGAGGCTTTGTCAAAGATGAGTTGGTTGAGAAAATGAGGTTTTGCTTCTGGAATCTCAATTCTATTCCATTGGTCTATATGCCTGTTCCTATACCAATACCAAGCTGTTTTGATGATTGTAGCTTTATAGTAAAGTTTAAAGTCTGGTAATGTGATACCACCTGCTTTGTTTTTTTTGTTGAGGATTGTTCTGGCTATTCTTGGTCATTTGTGTTTCCATATGAATTCCTGTGGTTTTTTTTTAGGTCTGAGAAGAATATTGCTGGTAATTTGATGGGTATTGCATTAAATCTGTAGATTGCCTTAGGTAGGATGGACATCTTCACAATGTTGATTCTTCCAATCCATGAGCATGGGATATTTTTCCACTTGTTTGTGTCATCTTTGATTTCTTTGGGCAGTGTTTTGTAGTTTTCATTGTAAAGGTCTTAATATTCTCTCCAAGTCTGAAGTTGGCTTACTTTTTTGATTAAAAAAAAAAGTTTAATTACACAACAGTATTTTATTTTATTCTTATTTTCTGTGAGTTTTGTCTAAAAAAAGTTTTCTTACTCCAGGTAACGAATGCATTTTGTGTTTCCATCTAGAAACTATGCAGTTTTTACCATAACTTTTAGATCTGTAATTATTCCTGTCAATTTTGTATGTAGTATAGGGTATAGTTCAACATTTTTTTCTCTTTTATAGATTTAATTGTTCAAGCAATATTTGTTATATCTATTTCTATTGTTTTCACTGACAATCATCAATAATTATTTTGCTGTATATGTTTATCTATAATTCTGCCCTCTCTTCCACTTACTATGTGTCTAATCTTGTACAAACACCATGCTATTTTAATTATTATAGTTCAATAGTAATATTTAAAATAAGAATGTATGGACTGGATTTAAGAAATCTGGTACATATACACAATAGAATATTATGTAGCCATAAAGGACAGACATGAACTTCACAGCAACTTGGATGGATTTAGAGTTGATCATACTCAGTGATCTATCACAAAAACAAAGAACAGAGTACCATATGTTCTCACTCATATGCCGACCTTGAGCAATTATAATACGATAAGGAAGAGGCGGGGCTCGGTGGCTCAGTTTGTAATCCCAGCGCTTTAGGAGGCTGAGATGACTGGATTGCCTGCGCCCGCGGCTTTGAGACCTGCCTGGACAACTTGCGAGACCTCACCTCTACAATAAAATCAAAAAATTAGCCAGGTGTGGTAGCACATGCCTGTAGTTCCAGCTACTTGGAAGGCTGAGCAGAAGGATCACTGGAGCCCAGCAGCTTGAGGCTGCAGTGGCCGGGAACGGCCACTGCACTCCAGTCTGGGTGACAGAGTGAGACTCCAACTCAGAAAAAAAGAAAGAAAGAAAGAAAGCATTTGGCAGTAATGGGAAACTGTCGGGGGGGGGGGCGGTGTGGGATTGGCAGTTGATGGAAACTGCTAGGGGTGGGAGGGGCAATCTCATCAACAAAGGTACCTGCATAATCAATGTTTGTATACCTAACCCTGAACTGTACCCCACACCTTAATAATAATAATTAATTAAATAAATAAAATAAAAAGAATTTTAAAAATAAATAAAATGAAAAATAAAATAAAATATGAATGTATTCCTCTTTGCCAAGATTTTTTTGACAATTCCATGAATTTTATATCACCACGTATGCCTTACATTTTAATGAATTTCTAAAAAAAAAATCCATTTGGATTTTAATTAAAATTGCATTGAATGCATAGATTAATTTGGGGGAAATCAACATTTCTATAATATTGCATTTAACAACTATAAGCATTGTACATATACTTATTTAGTTAGATTATTATTAATTTTTTCCATTAGAGTCTCATGATTTTCAGTAAGCAGATTTTGCACACCTTTTGTTAAATACAATCATTTTAAATATATTTTCTGCTATTGTAGCTGGAAGTTTTATTTAATTTCTAATTATTTTGTTTTTAATATAAAATGCACTTTCTTTTTGTTTGGTGCTTTTTTTTTTTTTTTTTTTTTGAGTTGGAATCTCATGCTCACAGGCACCCCAGCATCAGTCTGCTGGGCTCAGGCAAATCTTCCACCTCACCCTTCCAAGTAGACTGAACTACAGGGGTGTGCTACCCTGCCTAGCTAACTTTTTGTGCACTTGGTTTTTATATAAACTTTTTCATGTATCTTTTGTTGATTTCACTTATTAAATCTAGTAGGTTTGGGGTAGATACCTTTGTATTTTCATTTAAACAATTATTTCTTCTACTAATAAGATCAATTTTTTCTGCTATTTATAGTGTTCATTTCTTTTTCTTGCCTTATTTCCCTAAGATCACCAGTCAATGCTAAATAGAAATTGTGAGAAAAGATATGCTTACAATTTTGTAATATTAGGAGATCAATTTATAGTTTTTATTAGTAGAACATAAATGTTTATTTTTCTAGATACCTTTTCTCAGTTTGAGGAAAAAGTTCTCTTTTGTTACTACTTTGCTGAAATAATTGATTATGAATTGGTAAGGATTTTGTAAATGATTTTCTGCATCTATTGAAATTATATTATTGGTCTCAAACACATTCAGTTATTGTGAGGAAATACATGGATTGCTTTTGAAATGTTGAGTCAACTTTGCATTTCCATTTCTTTTGTTTTTTTCAATATTGCAGAGATCAATTTGATAAGTTTCTTTAGGATTTTGGGAACTATGATTTTGAAATCAGTTGGTGAATTGTATTTTTTTATATCCTTAATGAAGTATAGTCTTAGTATTACAGTAGAATATGAAATATATTGAGACATTATCCCATCTGCCATTTTCTAAAACAGATGTGCACAAAATGGTTTCCTCTTTCCTAAATGTTTGCTTATATTTACCACTGAAGATTTTTTTTTTAACTTAACTAATTCAACTTACTTAGCAAGTGTAGAGCTCATGAGGTTGTCTACTTCATCTTGTGTCAGTTTTGTGAGTTGACTTTTTTTTTAAAGAATGTGCTTCTTTCATCTGTGTTGTTGACTTTATTGTCATAAAGTCATTCATATAATTCTTATTGTCATAAAGAAATTCATAATAATGTCTTTTAAAATCTGTGACTATGTGATAAAATTCTTCTGTCGATACCAATATTAATAATTCATTTTTTCTCCTCTCTTTTTTTCTGAATGAATATTTTAGGGGTTTATTACTTTTCGCAATTATTTAAATAAATAAACTTTTAACTTTTGATGGTTTTCTCAATTCTTCTTGCTAGGGCAAAAGGAAAACAAAATTAAATTGGGGAAATTACTATTGCATTTTGGAGCCCTCCAAAACTTTGCTCAGCCAGCCAGTCTCTCCTCAACCTAGTAATTTTCAAGGAGTCATAGCATCCACCTGCCTGTACTGACACCCTGTATTGCCATCTTCTGTTTATCTAAGAATGGGTAAAAATTTGGTTAATCCACACTTCCTTGTAAATGATGCCCTTTGATAAAACTTTTACCTTACCTTTCAGGTAAGTAAAGATCTTACAAATTCTTTTATATTATACCCAGAATAATGCTTTATAGGTGAATTTTAACTTGTATAGCCTATTTTTATTTTCATTACTTTTCTGATAAGTGAGATTTTTAAGATCTTAAATAGAAACTACACATTTTTATAAATCAGTAACACAATAACATTATTGACTTCTAAGAGACTCACTTGATATATTTGCCTCTCTACTATCTCTTAGCATATATGAGTTTTATTTCCTTTCTTCAAAAGTGTAGCAATAACTGTAAAGTAGCCTTTTACTTTTTTTTCTTGGTGTCTGGCACTGAGAGTGAGGATTCTGCAAGCCCTTTCTTTCATTTTCTTTATGTCCCTCCTATTTTTTTGTGAACTCCTTTATTGTAGACTAATTGTGAAGTTAAAATAAATGGTAGAGAAAATAATTTTATTTGTCACTCCAACATATTATGTTGTACATCATTTATTATATTTCTGATGAGTTTTCAGCTAAACAAAGAAGTGTAATTAAGTAAAGTGTAATTCTACAATCCAGGCAAAATATGGAAGCATCTCTGAAAGTTTTCTTATATCCATTTCCTTGAAGAATTGTTGCTCTTTACAATATTCTATAGTATTCCTACATATTTTTGTAAAGATATATGCTGCTATGAAAATAAAACAAAATTGTATAAACATAAGACTTGAACTCAAAATCATCTATGTATTGAGTTAACCTCTGCCTTTGTCTTATTTTTCTGTGTGAATAATGATGCTTATATTAATATCTATATTCTATGGTGAAAGCAGTAACTAGGATAATAAATGCAAACGTGTTTGCAAACTAAGAAACACTGTTTAATTGATTTTTTACTTAATTGTTAGCCTATTGTGCTGCCAGATTAGTTGTAGTAGCTGAATTAAAGCGAAACAAACTTTCAATCTAAATCTCTGTCACCTGAAGGTGAACGTAAAAGAGCTGAATGTTACTTGTCTTGAGCCAGCTGGCAGAAAGCCTATGTTGAGTTAGTGTTTCAATTTCATTATGGGTATTTAAAGAACATACACATTCATATATACTCACACACCTGGGCATCACTTTGTAAATTCTATTATGCCAATTGCAGCCTTGGCACTATCACTAAGTAGAGCTGCTATCAAAAGGTCGCTTTTACTCATTCCTTTAGAGCCATTAAAGAATAAGCATCAATTATGCATCTTGCCTTGACTATTAGAAAGGTCAAAAGTAGTAACAAGGCATACCTTTAGCTTAAAAACATGATTATGCTTCCTGAAAATTACAACTCTTGCATTCATCTAAAAAAGATAACAATATTTTTCTCAAAGGGCAAGAACTGCAAAAGCCATGAAATATTTTCTTATAGTTTCATGCTTTTTGACTGATATACAAACTATCTGTGGTGTTGGGGGAATTAGTGTTAGGCCAAGAAACAACAACAAAAAAGCAAGAAAAAACACAGAAATTGAATTTTAAATAATGGTGCTATTTTAATGATACAAGTGATATATTTTTATTGTAAACAAGAATGAGAAGCCAATGTTTTCCTAAAAACAGACTGGAAAATGGAGAAATGCACCACACGCACACACACACACACACAAACATACACATATATACAAACACACAAAAGAGCCTGTTTTCTGTATATCATTATGTTTAGTGACTAAATATTATTCTATTAGACAGTTTTGTTTATTCTTTATTAGTAAAAATGTGTTTCCAGATTTTCATTAGAAAAGTCATCTTTTCCTTCATGTATATTTGCATTTTCCTGGGTATTGAAATTATTGAATCCAAGGATAAGAAAAATTTCAGGGATTTAGGGCCACATTCACAATTTCCTTCAGCTATTTGCACCAGTTTATTTTTTTCCGGACACAGTGTGTGAATTATTAGTATCACATCATTTGTATCCCTTTACCTGATCAGTTTTGAATGCACAAAAATCAGAAAATTTAAGAATAATTTTTACTATGGAATTTCAAAATCAGGCTTTCTCAGATTCCTGCAAAACACTGCATTGAAAGACAATTGAGCAGGGAGTGGTGGCTCACTTCTCTAATCCCAGCCCTTTGGGAGGCTGAGGCAGGAGAACTGCATGAGCCCAGGAGTTTGAGATTCACACAGGCAAGAAGACAAGACCACTTCTCTACACACACACACACACACACACACACACACACACACACACACACACAAATAAAAAAATTAGCCGGGTTTAGTGGTGCATGCCTATCATCCTAGCTACTTGAGAGGCTGAGGTGGAAGGATAACCTGAACCCAGAAGGTTGGGACTGTGGTGAGCCATGATCATGCCACTGCACTCCAGTCTGGGCAACAGAGTGAGACCTCATCTCCTTTAAAAAAATAAAAAAAAATAAAAAAAGACAATTGCACAAAACATAAAATTTTGAACCCAAACTTTGTCGATTGTGAATTCTACATTCAGCAAAAGTGCCTTTGATCTCTGTAGATCTCAGTCTTTCAGGAACTCAGGAAAGAGAAAGTCAAAGTCTCATTTTTTACTTTCACTACATAAGTACCATATTATATTTTATAGATTAAACATAGCACCATGTTTAAAATTTTGTTTTAGAAGTAATATTGCTAACCAATATGTCATAACTCTCAGATGCCATATATCACCAATGACTATATTTTTGCCTTATTGTTTTCTAAGCTATCCAAGAGCTATAGGTAGGTGACATCTGAGAGGAATCCACCTTACTGATTAGGGGGAGAAAGAAGAATTAAGGTCCCTGTGTCTCCCAGCTAGGATTAAAAATAGGAGAAGTACAGAATATTTTCCTGCTCCCCACCCTCAATCATCTCTGCTAATAAAGCTTCCACATACGTTTTATTCAATCCCATGTGATTTGCCTTTTAGTGAGTGGAGACTTCAAATCTATAGATTAAGCTCTCTCTTAGTCTTCGTTTTAACGGTCTCTTTTTCACCTTCTTGATTTTTGGTTCTCTGAAGACATTAGTTTGCAGTTGGGACAGATTGCATCAGCTAATAGCCAGTTGCACTTTTTTGGGCTGAAATTAACTATGATGTTTTAAGAACCCTCTGTGTTCATTAACTAAAAAGGTAAAGAAAGCCAAACATTATTTTTTTCTTTATCTGACCTTAGATTAATTTATTCAAAGGGCAATACATGTCAGAGTTGTGAAACATTCCTCAGATTTCATCGTTTTAATAATAATAGATTATTTTCTTTAATGGGTAATTATAGTTTGATTTTTACTTGTTCATTTCATAAATTCATAAAAATCTGTGTTCCAACAGAAATTGCACACGTTGGATCATTTTTAAATTGACCGAGGCAAGCCGGGCTCGGTGGCTCAGCCTGTAATCCTGCGCCCTTGGGAGGCTGAGGTGAGTGGATTGCCTGAGCCCGCGGGTTCAAGACCCGCCTGGGCAGCGAGACCTCATCTCTACAATAAATCAAAAAATCAGCCGGGCATGATAGCGCGTACCTGTAATTCCGGCTACTTGGAAGGCTGAGGCGGAAGGATCGCTGGAGCCCAGCAGGTCGAGGCTGCGGTGGCCGGGAGCAGCCACTGCACTCCAGTCTGGGTGACAGAGTGAGACTCCAACTCAATAAATAAATAAATAAATAAATAGACCTAGGCAAACTTAAACTATCTTTCAATTCCTACACTGACATATGGGAAAGCTATTTTAATTCCTGTTCTACAGAAGAGGGCAGAAGTTTAAAAAGACATTTCTATTATTGTTCCGTTGGTCAATGACAGACATATATTGTGCATTCAGATTTATGTGACTAAGAAAATATTCTGTTTTTACTAAAGCTTACCACTGCCTTTTTTCACACCCCACCCATGTACTTGAACTCAGGGAATGAACAGAATCAGAAAAAAGTGAGGATTTTTACACTGAGACACATTATGTGCTTGTCAGTACATAGCTTATAAATTTAATTCTGTGACTAAAATCCTTTAAGGTATTAGGAAAATAGACAACCAGTTTTCATTCACTTATAAGCCTTTTCTATGAAGTCACAGGTCCCAGATGACCACTACCTGAACACTAAATGCCTGCATAAAAATTTTTATAATTTTAATAGAGAAAAATTGGAAACCCGCATATAAAGCCAAAATAACCCTTGAGGTTTAGTAATTGTTCTACTTCTTCCAAGACATGTGACATTTGAGCACATTACTCCATTTTCTAACCTGGATGTCTTCATGAGTACAAGAGTCAGCCTATCATACTGACCCCACAAGCAACAGGGACAGTTACATGATAGTTATAAAAGCAGCATTTATTATAGGTTTACTATGTTCCAGGAATGGTACTAAGAACATGCTATGTATTCATTCATTTAATTTGCACGTGGTTGCATTATTACCGATGTGTTACAGATAGAATAGAGAAACACAGAGTTAAGTGTTAATATTTACCAGATGCACCCCAGGCAATCAGACTCCAAGGTCTGTGCTATTAATCACTTGTTCACCTGCTTTTCATCAAGTGAAAGTAGTTTGAAGGTACTCTGTAAACTGCCACTCAGTTGCTAGTTTTCATGAAGTATTTCGAATACTGTTTTACTCAATTGCATATATGCTTCTAATATGTATGCATGTACTGAATATTATTTAATGAAAACTATAATTCACTGCATATAAAACATGTTTTATTGTGACTATTTGAATAGGCTTAGCGTAAGGCATAAAAGTGTGTGTGTGTAGGTTTACATAGTTCAAATTAGTGCCCTTGCTTTATAATACCTTTCTTAATTGCTTATATGAACAGGTGATTTCAGTTTCGATGCGAGGCATTAACAGAGTACCCAAAACTGAAATTGGGTGTCTTCCTGACCCGTTTGAGTGGCTTTCCTCTCCTATGCAAGGCTGTTAGGAAAGTTACATGTGATCATTTACACAAAGTGCTTGTGCCTGAGACTTTCCTATTCCTAAATGTCCCTGCTTCCCTACATTTCTCACGTAGAAATTGGACAACCCTGTGGCCAAGAGGCCAAGAAAATAAATGCAGTGTCTTCCCCAGGTGAAAGTACACAAGAGTGGGTGTTAGTGCCCGATTCTTTATCTCTTCTCCTTCAGAGAAGAGATGCCATGTGTGGGCACGTCAGCACCAGAAAACTGCAGCTTCAGAGCAGCTCCATGAAGGTCAGCGACTTTCTATGGTCACCAGAGATACAGAAGATTTGGTGAGAAATTAATTTGTGCCTGCATACACGCATGTATGTGGTCCCAGTGTAACATAAACCTATTCTGTCCTGCTTTAAACAGCATTTCATGTTGGGTGTGGTGGCTCATGCCTGTAATCCTAGCACTTTGGGATGCCGAGGCGAGAGGATTACTGGAGCCCAGGAGTTCAAGACCAGCCTGGGCAACATAGCGAGACTTTGTCTCTATAGAAGACAAATTTTAAAAATGCTGTAGATTTAAAAATAAATAAATAAGCAGTATTTCACACAAACTCTAGACTGTTTAACCCATAAATAAATATCAGTTTTCTTACAATTTTTTAAAAATTATGGTTGCTAATGTTACTGTCATCATCACAGATAACAAACTGTGACATTCTGCAGCCCCATTTAGCTGTCATTCTGTGTGACTGCAGTTGACTGGAGTTACTCACCTTTTTCAAAATGTCTAAACTGGGACTGCAAAATCATATTTATTTGTACTCATTGGGAAGCTCACCACAGATTTTGACCATTGCCCATGTGACCAAGATTTTGAAAACTTTCTGTTCTAAAAAAGGTAGTTTTAAATATTGATTGGCAAAAATTTCTTGGTAAAATACAGGAACTAAAATGATGACTGAACCACAGGTGCTTGAGAATTGAATCAGTAGGTATTGGTAAGGACTCTCTAACATTAGTCTTGATGTAAAATGTGTTTATTTGTATACTGTAAAAGAATAATCAAGATAGTGACTGATATTTCATAAATTACATATCTGATTCCATGTGTTTATCACAGTTCTGACAAGCATATTTACGTTATGATTTGCTTCTCACCTGAAATTGCTAATTAAGGAACATTCTTTCTTCTTGCTCCACCCACAGTTTTTGTGGCAATTGATTTTAATGATTGTTCATATAAGACTACCGATTAAGAGTAAGAAAGAACTTGAAGTTCACGTCTCTGAGTACGGAAGAAGTCCAGATCAGCTTACTTAATCTTTAACTTTGCTATGCTATTTCCCTGATTTATTGGACATAATTACTACTCATATTTGTGGGTCTCAAATTACAAAATTTTAGAAATTTGGCAACTGCATAATCTTTTCACATTCCAATGGTACTTTAGGGTATTCTGGCATTAAACATGATTCAAAAAAGAACTTCACATGATATAAAGAAAAATGATTACCAAAAACATAGTGCATTAATGAAGTTCTTAAATTGGATTCCCTCAGATCCATCTCAAAGTGTTGTTTTTTTTTTTTTCAGAAATCAACACATTTCAATAGCAACTTATGTATTTCCACTGTAACTTTTACCAAAGTGTTTGAGATTTTTACAAAACTACCTTCCCTGGAAGTGTATACTCTGTATCTACTTTATTAACTAATTCATTTCTGGAGTCTAACAAAATAAAATAATTAAAATACCAAAATATTGAAATTTCTCACTGTTGTTAGTAACTGGCATTAACTGTTTCAGTCTTACTGAAGATTAATTTTGTGCATTTTATTCAAAATATTTCATGTATTTATTTTCACAATATAATTAAATATTTAGAAATCTAGTCTTTAAAAATAGCTTCCACATATTCAAAAAGTGTGTGCATAAACATAGACTTTACAAAGTTGCATATGTTTAAGTATTTATTTGTGCTATATGTGCATTTTACTTATATATTGTTTATATTTTAAAATTCTCACAATGTATTCATTATGCATTGATTAATTAACTATAATGTATTTATAGCTTTAGTACCATGCAACTATTGAAAAGAGTTTGGTAAATTCTTTTGTACTAACATGAAAAGATGCATAATGTACAGCTAAAAAAATAATGAAAATTTAAACATTCTCAGTAAAATAAAAATTATTAAAATATATGTATGAATTCACCCAAGGATATTTTGTCACTATATGCACAATTTTACAAAATATATTTAGAAAGTGCTGCTTGTTGGAATAATATGAAACATGATTCCATTTACTTTTTCTTTTGTAACTGAATACACATAATTTAAAGCTGCTATTGATATTATTTTCTGCATTAAGGTATCATAAGTGAGATGGAAAGAAGACTATGGCAACTCTAAAATGGAAAAGTAAAATCATAACCTACAGTGAAAAATAATAGACATATTAATTTTTAAACTGTCTCTTAACAGTGCCAGGTAATGCCACTATTCGGCTTTTTAATGGAAAAATTAACTCAATTTTTTAAAATATGCTTTGCTTCTACATGAAAGTAACTTGTTTTTTGCTTACTGCACTTTATTAAACTTTTGAAGCTGCCAACTTTTCCAAAAAAATAAAATAAAATAAAGATTTTGGAAAGTGTTCTAAGTGTTCTATTTAGAAAGAATTCTGATTAATTCAGTATATACTTTTTAAATGACTCTTTCTACCAGGCAGTTTTGCATAATAATAGTGTATTTATTTCTTACCATTTTAAATTCTCCAGTTTTTTTATCTTTCTTACACCAAAAGTCATAATTATTTCCATAGCAACCATACTCATTGTCAGAGGTAGAAATTTTTTGACTTCTGTTGGGTATTTTTTTAAGGAGCAAGAAACATTTAAACAATAAAAGGTACTATTTTACAAAAATTGACAAGAATTGAGAGGAGGGAGAGAAAGTACTGAGTAGTTCCTTTGATAAATTGCAACTTCTTATCACTAGAAATTATTGCCAAAACTCAACACTATTTTTCTTTAGTAACCTCAAGTGATAAATAATATCTCTTTTCTGCAATCATAATTTCTTACTGTATCCAGACAGGTCTTAATATATATAAAATGCATAATAAATAGTTTCCCATTTTTCAGTGAGGGAATGTGCTCTAAATATCCAATTTTCTGACCTTCAATTTTGAATTTTAAAAAATGTCCAACCTAGACAACAGATTTTGTAAAGAACCTTATTTCTACACACACACACACACACACATACACACACACACACACACACACACACACACACACAAACTCGC
>NW_007250861.1:216007-234465 GCF_000164805.1 Carlito syrichta
CCAAGCACCACCAGTGACTCCCCCTTCAGACATCAGACTTCCTCCAAAACAAGGACTTTGACATCCTCTAAGACTACTAGATGCATTCCAGTTTCTTGCCTTCAAGATAGACTTAGTATAGTCTGAGCCCACCCTGGCTTCTTCTGTGAGGAGTAAGGAATTACACACACACACACACACACACACACACACACACAAACTGGCATGTTTGTGCACACCTGTAGTCCCACCTACTCTGAAGGCTGAGGTGGAAGGATCACCAGAGCCCAGGAGGTTAAGGTAGCAATCAACCATGACTGTGTTACTGCACCCTGGCCTGAGAGACAGGGTGAGACTCCTACTCAAAGGAAAAGAAAAAGAAAAAATACAAAATATAATTTATTTAAAATAATAAATAAATTACATTTTATTTATAAGAAGGTAGTGACTACAGTGCACTGAGTTAAAAACTATAATCCTCTTCAATGCCATTAAATTTAACTCTTCCACATAATATGATTCATGGCTTGCAGCCCTATTAAAAATAAACACACAAGCCACAAATTAAAATTTTTTTTCAAGATTTATTTCATGATGTGTCAATGGTTTAATGTGTTATGCAATTAAAGAGTTTATTTAGCTTCTAAGATGGTGTAGTGTCAGAAGAACGAAGCTTCTGGAGTAAAAGAAGAGGATTTGGAATGCTTCTGCCTTTGACATGGAGTGCTGCTTTTTGTTACTTCTTTAATTTGGGACGATTCATTTAAACATTTTGAAGTTTTGTTTCCTTCCCTGTAAAAGAGAAGTAACAACTGTCTAGTGCCTGATGTATAGCTATTCCCTAAAAAGTACAAAACTATTCCTTAATATCCACCTGAAGAAAAAATAGGTCTTCACATGCTGTTTGGTAAACTCTCCAAACTATAGAATATTAAGTTGTAAAATGTACTATTTCAATGGTAAATATATTTTAACAACATAGAACGCTGGAGAATTTTAAGGGGGTGGTTGGAAACTGGAAGACATATAGCATTTCTTCTTTTTTTTTTCTTCATTGATGCGTTCATCAAAGTCTATCAGTGAAGTCTAAACTAACATATTGCATTAGTATCATTTACCAAATAATGGTCTGAGATTCAAAGGAAAACTAGGCACCATTCCTGCTTAAAAGAGACTCACATATGGTAGGGGAGATGAAAACAGAAATAAACAAGAAAATGTTTTTAATATGGCCATAGAGATGTGAAAAGCAGGAGGAGATTGCAAACCAGGCAGCTAGAAGAGTAACATAATTAGCCTAAATATGGGACTTCATTGAAAACTCAGAGGGAGCTCAGATCTGCCCTGGGTTGACGCATTACTCTCATGCTGAGCACTCAGCTCCTACCGTGTGCACAGTTGAATCCCCAAATTCCAACTTTGAAACCTGAGAGTATTTGTTCCGGGGTTTGTCCAGTGTTGGTAGTTAGTATTTATAGTTTTTGTGTCATTTGTTTCTGTCCTGTCACTTTCACTAGATTTTGCTTATTAATAGGGGAAAAATGTTGTGTGTGTTTAATATAGAAAATGCTACAACACTCATTTTTCACAAGGTAGTTATTTAGTACATTTCAGATTTAATATATAGATAAACTATATAGAGGAAGTTTCTTTCTTCCAAAGTTTAGCATTTCATCACTGTACTTATACGATGACACATGTAAAGCATCTCTACTTAATGTTTTTGCTAACTTAATATTTTTGCCTTTTATTGTACTTGCTGACTCACTAAGCGATAATTCAGGAAAGGGGGAACCAGAAGGTTGGGATCCTTGACCAATTCACCAAAGAACCAGAAGGTTGGAATGCCTGTGTGGCACCAGGCAAGACAAGCCTAGTATTTTGTGTTCCACTTCACTACTTAAAAAGTATATTTTGTTGGTGGAATGTTTGTCAGGAAGATCCAGCTGAAATAGCCTGCCATCTATTAACAAATCTATAGGTATGCTAAAACAAAACCTATTCCCCTGTACTTTACTAACTCCGTATCTCCATCCAGTGGTGCCAAACAGTAACTTCAAGCAATAAAAGCTGCAAGAAAAATAAGTTTTACTTCAATATTCATCATTCAAAAACGTCTTATGGCAAATATTTGTTAACAACTATTTATCAAAAAAATCAAGTAAGCTGCTTTTTTTCTAAATTATAATATACAATATTACACTAAAGATACCGATGGAAATTTGGAAGGAGTTGAAAGACAAAGAATTCTTTACTTTTTACATGAAATTTTGACTCAAAACATTTTTTTCTCAGACCTGCTGGGTTCAGGCAAACCTTTCTTCTCAGCCTCCTGAGTAACTGGGACTATGGGCAGGCACCATCATGCCTAATTAATTTTTTATTTTTTGTAAAGACAAAGTCTTGCTATGTTGCCTAGGCTGATCTCAAACTCCAGGGCTCAAGTGATCCTTCTGACTCGGCCTCCCAAAGTGTTGGGATTACAGGCATGAGCCACCAAACACAGCCAGTATTTTTCTAATAAGGTGATTATAGTCATTTCAATTAGATTTTTTTTTAAGGCAAGAATATATTAAAAATATTTGTGATCCTGCTAATCAGCATTATATTTAGATACTTGTATATAGTATCAAATATGTAAATAGTTATACATTGTTAAGCTTGTGTGTGCTGATATCTGTATACTATAATGTTTTTCCTGTTAGGAAAATTTATGGCCAGAAGTTGGTGGCCCCCTCAAAATCTTTAAAATGCTAAAAAAAAAAAAAAAAAAAAAATCCTGGAATTTTATATCTAATAAAAATATTCTCCAAAAATACTAAGCAGAGATATTTTCAGATTTACTTTTTCATTTTATTTATTCTTTAGAGACAACAGCATATCACTCTGTCACCCAGGTTGTAGTATAGTGGTATACTCATAGGTCATTTCAATCTTGAAATCCTGGGCTAAAGGGATCCTCCTGCCTTGGTGTCCAAAGTAGCCAGGAATTATGGGTAGAGAATACCATGTCTGACTAATTTTTAATTTCCTTTTTTATAGAGACATGGTCTTGCTATGTTGTCCAAGCTCAGACTTTTTTTTTTTTTTTAAGAAAATTTGATACTAGGAGTTGTGTATTAAATGAATGCTAAATAAAATTTTCAAAATGAACAGAAATGATACCAAATTTTGGTCAAATCTTCAGAAAGGAATCAAGTACCTCAGAATGCTATTTAAGGACATATACAAACTAAATTACATTTTCTTCTTAATTTTCTTAAAACGCATATGATTGTTTATAGCAGTATTATGGGACAGATAGTCTCCAGCAGACTTCCACTGCAGATAAAATGGCATAGAATGTTTCTCCTTGTCCTCCCCCTTCCCCATATGTAAAACCATAAAAAATGAAAACGATGAAAGAGACAACCAAAAGGGAAATCTGAAAGATACAAAGAACAAGCAGACTGGCTAAAGTCCCCAAGCCTGGTGCAGCAACATAACATGAGATCTTATACCCCACTCCTCAACCAAAAGAAAAAGACACCAGGAGTCTAGTATTTCCTGACACCCAACCTAGCAACAAAGGGTAGCCCAACTCGGCTCCTTCATGCCCCAGGACAAATAGAATTTCCACTGACAACATGAATAAGCAGGGCACTACCAGTGGAAGAGTTGTTTGGGAGCCCCACTTATAAGAAGCAATCAGAGGAGGAACTCTCCTGGTTTGTCAGACCCGAGATTTGTCATTTTCACCAAGATACACTGATCAGTCAAGGAGCATGGTAAAAGGTGATTCCACCAAAAGTGTTCACCTGAGAAGTCTCTTTGACTTGCATCCCAGAAACTCTTTTCCCTCAGAGCCAACAGGAGACCCAGAAAGAGGGAAACGTATTTTACCCTCTTCAGGCAGCTATTACAGGAAAGAGTGGGCGCCCAAGCAGGACCAGATAACCCAATCAGAAAGTCTCTGAAAATTTACTTTTATTAAAACCACAACAAATCAAAACCACATTGAGATACCACCTAACCCCAGAAAGAATGGCCATCATTAGTGAAAAAAACAACAACAGATGCTGGCGAGGAGGCAGAGAAAAAGGAGCGCTTCTACACTGCTGGTGGGAATGCAAACTGGTGCAGCCTCTTTGGAAGACAGTGTGGTTATTCCTAAAAGAACTAGAAATTGACTTTCCATATGACCCAGCAATTCCTCTATTGGGAATATACCCGGAGGAACTCAAATCATTCTGTAAAAAAGATAACTACACACGCATGTTTGTTGCAGCTCTATTCACAATAGTAAAAACATGGAACCAACCATGTTGCCCATCGAAGCTGGACTGGATTAAAAAAATGTGGTACATATACAATACAGCCATGAAGACAAACATATGGACTTCGCAGCAACTTAGATGGACTTGGAGTCGATCATACTCAGTGATCTATCACAGAAACAAAGAACAGAGTACCCTATGTTCTCACTCATAAGTGGACCTTGAAAAAAAACCAAAAAACAAAAAACACAGTCCTCAAAAACGGCCAGAATCTACATGTTAAGATCCGACAGGATGACTGCTTTCAAAAACATAAACAATTTAAAATAAGCCTCAATGTCTCCTGATATAGACAAAATGTCCAGGAATGGTTATAATAATAACAGATGAAGTATACTCGATAGCAAAGATAATTACCAGAGACATAAAAATCCATAATGGGTGATGCCAAAAAAATACAGCCTCAAAATTCATAAAATCAAAACAGATAAAGTTGACAGGAGAAATACACAATTCCACAATTACAATTGGAACTTTTAACATTCCGACCTCAGCAGATGACAGAAACTACTAAAGAGTATAACCAGCAAGGATGGAAAAAGATCTGAAAAACACAGTTAACTAAGAAGTTCTGATTCATATTATTAAAAAGAAAAAAAAAACTCCAGACCAGGCTCAGTGGCTCAGCCTGTAATCCCGTGCTTTGGGAGGCTGAGGTGAGTGGATTGCCCGAGCCCGCAGGTTTGAGACCTGCCTGGGCAACTTGGCAAGATCTCATCTCTACAATAAATCAAAAAATTAACCGAGTGTGGTAGTGTGTGCCTCAGCTCTTGGAAGGCTGAGGCGGAAGGATCGCCGGAGCCCAGCGGGTAGAGGCCGCAGTGGCTGGGAGCGGCCACTGCACTCCAGTCTGGGCAACAGAGTGAGACTCCAACTCAAAAAAAAAAACAAAAAAAAAACACTCCAGCTGGGAGCTGTAGCTCATACCTGTAATCCTAGCACTTTGGGAGGTCTAGGTCGAGAGGATTGCTTGAGACCAGTAGTTTGAGACCAATCTGGGCAACACAGAGAGACTGTGTCTCTACAATAAACTAATTAATTAATTAATTAATAATCCAGGCATGGTGGTATACATCTGTAATACCAGCTACTCAGCAGGCTGAGGTTGAAGGACTGCCTGAGTCCAGGAGGTCAAGGCTACAGTCAACCATGATCATGCCACTGCACTCCTGTCTGGGTGACAGAGTGAGACTCCAACTAAATACACACACACACACACACACACACACACACACACACACGTGTGTGTGTGTGTGTATAACAGGAGTGCCAAAAAAATATACACATTTTAAGTATGACATTCGCTCAAAAGATGGTGTGAATCAAATGCTAGCTGCACCATACAACAGGCAAGACAGACAAAAGAAATGGTTGACGTATGGTTGACTGAATGTCATACTACACATCGCTGCCTTAACTTAATTCAACTTCGAAAAGTAATACATAGATAACATCTTTTAAAATGCTTTGGCACCTCCGTATATGAATCTGCAACAAACATTAGGATGTGCTGTTTTTTAAACCCTCCATAAAAAATTCACCAAGACAGAGAATATCCTGGGCTTTAAAATAAATATTGACAAATTTTAAAGATTGAAACTAGGTCAAATGTGGTGACTCACACCTGTAATCCTAGAATTTTGAAAGGCAGAGGCTGGCAGATTGCCTGAACTTAGGAGACCAGTTTGAATGCCATAGTGAAACCCAATCTCTACCCCACCAAAAAGAAAATTAGCCAGGCTTGGGGACACATGCTTATAGCACCCCACTTGGGATGCTGAAGTGGAAGGGTTACCTGATTCCAGGAGGTCAAAGCTGTGAGTGTTGTGATCATGCCACTGCACTCCAATAGTGTGGGATGCCAAATTAAAAAAAAAAAAAAAAATTTGGAGTCATACTGAGACCATAAAGGAATCAAAATATAAATTAAAAATGGGGAAAAATGAAAATACTTAAAAATTTTAAAACAAATAGGCAAACAAAAAATTGTCTAAAAAAGAAATTTCATAGAAAAATGTAAAATACTTAAAATGAAATAAGAATGAAAACATAACATATCAAAATATGTGGGATAAGGTTAAATCAGTGCTGAGAGGGAAATAGATAGCAATCAATACTTACATTAGAAAAGAGGAAAAGTTTCAAATCAATCCTCTATACCTTGAGTAACTAGTAAAAAAGAGCTTTGTTACTGGTATTTATTCTAACTCAAAGCATAAAGAAGGAAGGAAATAATAAAGATGAGACATAAAAACAATGATATTGAATAAAGGAAACTCAATAGAGAAAAAAGCAATGAAACAAAAAGCTGATTCTTCAAAGAATTCAATAAGGCTGACCAAACTCTTTCTAGTAATATTAGCAAAGATAAAAAGAGAGAATAAACAAATCACTAGCATCAAGAATAATAAATAGTATCACTGTAGACCTTGCAGTCAAAAAAAAAATAAAGAAATGATACAAAAATTGCATTCATAAATTGGACAACTTAGAAAAATGAATCAATTTCTTAAAACAAAAACAAACAATAAAAAAACTCAGCCAAGATAAAGATACCCAGAATAAACTTATACCAAATAAATTGGAATTAAATTTAAAACCTTCCCCAAAAGGGAATCTCCTAGCTCTAGATGCTTAATTGAAATTTTCTGTCAAACATTTAAGGAATAATTAACATCAGTTTTACACAATATTTTCCAGAAAATAGAAGGTAGGAGATTGTTTTATGAAGTCAACATTACCCTGATATCAAATTCAAACAAAGACTATACAAAAAAGAAAAACTGCAGAACAAGTTATTTGATGAAGTTAAATACCCCAATTTTCAATACATTATATCAAATTAACAGCAGACACAAAGAACTGCACTCCATAGTTGACTGGGTTTTCTGCAAGTATGAAAAGCTAATTCAATGATTAAAAATCAATCAATATAATCTCCCATATCAACAGACTAGATAATAAAACCCACACCATTTGAGGTACAAACACTTTGAACAGACTTCAAAATCCACTAATGATAAAACAAACAAACAAAAAACAGCAAGTTAGGAATAAAAGAAAACTACCTCAACATGATAAAGAATATCTTCAAACAAGCTATAGCTAACATTATCCTTAATGCAAAAGACTCAACTGCTGACCTATAAGATTGAGAATAAATTAAGGTGTCAATCCTCACAATTCTTTTTCAGAATACTACTAGAAGTCTCAGCCACTGCAATGACACAAAACAGACCAGCAAACAATAAGTAATATTGGTAGGGAAATGAACACATAAATCAGTAAAACAGAATACAGAACCCAGAAACAGACTAAATATGTCTGACTAAATTTTGACAAAGCCACAGAATAAATTTAATCCTGGAATAATAGCTTTTTATACAAATAGTGCTGGAACATTTGGACATTCATAGGCAGGAAAAAAAAAATGAATCTTGACCAAAATGCTATACTTTATACCAAAACTAATTCAAAATTGGTCATAGACCAAGAGATAAAACATAAATCTATAAAAATCTTTAGAAAAAAAACAATATTGCAAGATTGTACTATAGGATTTATAATGTTTATAAATATAGCACAACTCAGTAGCAAACATTTTTGTAAGAAAGAAATTTATTTAGCTGGGCTCGGTGGCTCAGCCTGTAATCCCGCGCCTTGGGAGGCTGAGGTGAGTGGATTGCCTGAGCCCACGGGTTTGAGACCCGCCTGGGCAACTTGGCAAGACCTCATCTCTACAATAAATCAAAAAATTAACTGGGTGTGGTAGCGCATGCCGGTAATTACAGTTACTTGGAAGGCTGAGGGGGAAGGATCACCGGAGCCGAGCAGGTTGAGGCTTCGGTGGCCGGGAGCGGCCACTGCACTCCACTCTGGGCGACAGAGTGAGACTCCAACTCAAAAAAAAAAAAAAAAAAAAGAAGAAGAAATAAAAAAATTATTTAAAATAAACATAGACTTTTTTTTCTAGATTCCACATTTAAGTTGAATCACACAGTATTTATTTTTCTGTTTGGCTTATTTCAGTTAGCATATTGTTTTCCAGATTCATCCATGTGATTGCGAATGGCAAGATTTTCTTTTTTTGCAGCTGAATAATATTCCATCTTATTCTTCTTCAACAATATTCCACATTTTTTTATTCTTTCATACA
This sequence comes from Carlito syrichta, assembly GCF_000164805.1. NCBI lineage: Eukaryota > Metazoa > Chordata > Mammalia > Primates > Tarsiidae > Carlito > Carlito syrichta. Next base: position 224,459 of record NW_007250861.1, read on the forward strand.
TCGATGGGTTATTAATTTGTTTCTCTATCTTGGCTATCACAAATAATGCTGAAATGAATATGGAGGTGCAAGTATCTCTTTAAGATACTTATTTTATTTTGGGAGCAGATACATATCACGGAATTCAAGAAAGTAGAGTACAAAATGTTGATTTTCAGGAGCTAAGGTGTAAAGAAAATGGGGAGATATTTTTTCAATAAGTACAAACTTTCACTTATAAAATTGAACGAATTCTTTCCAGATTATACAGCATGGTAAATGTACTCTTGCAAAGAGAGTACATTTTAATTGTTCTTGCACACATTGTACACACACACACACACACACACACACACACACACACAAATGGTACCTAATTGTGGTAATGTGGGTGTTAATTTGGTTGTGGTAATTATTTCAAAATATAGATGTATATTAAATAAGCACATAATCTACTTAGAACATATTCAATTTTTATTTGTTAGTTATAACTTAAAAACTATTGAAAAATCTACATAATTTGCCATCTTCTTTACAAAGTCTTTCAGGTAGTTCAGATTTGATATTAGACCTAGTAGCACTGTGCATTTCTTCTGTGGTACTTTTCAAATATTATCGTATTTTATGGTTAAATTGTTCTTATTTAAGTTCTCCAAATAAATTTTAACTTTCTTGATATAAGTCATGTGCATTTTTCACTATAAATAAGCTTTATATATGTAGTGAGTACTAAATATTTGTTCCAGAAAACAAAATATTTTAAAGAAAAATTAAATATAATAATATATAAATGTATTAATTTATATATATATATATATATATATATGGTTTGTTATTACTGCTGTTCTCAAAAACATTGGTCCTAACAGTGTTATCTAGGAATAAAATTGTCATTATTTCCACATCATTTATCCATTTATATTGCATAATTTTAATCTGCATCCTAAAATGTAAAACATAGTCAAAGAATATTAACTATTGTAATGAAATGAGGTTCAGTAACTCTAAATTTTAGAGTCAAGGAAACTGTTTGGGAATACTTCCTGGGTAACGACAAAGATATTTCTACCAATATAGAATTTGGCTTTGTTGGAGGTGAGTGAGGTTATGGTCCTTAGAAAATGTAAAAAGATGCTTCAGAAAGCATTTTTCATTAGAGACACTTAGTGTGAGAAAATACTTACTGAAATATTCTCAAATGTGAAGGGGCGTATATGTGTAGGGAAACTTTGCACTAAACTATCAGTTTCCAGATAAAAAATATAGTTCTAAACACTTAAAATTCAGTATTTTCTTTGAAAACAAATCCAGCTGCTTTAACATCATTGGTGAAGACTATTTCAAGACCGAGAGTTTAGATTCAGTGTTACACTTAGTCAATTACCTATTAAGTTATCAAGTCAATCAACCACAAGTCTCAAATCAAAAATAAAATGAGCTTCATTAGTTCCAACCTTTTCTCCAAGTTTCTTATTTCATAACAAGTAGATATAATGTTATATATGTGCAGATGTTACTGAGTCGAAAGTAGAATACTGATAAAATGCAATTTTGTTATGTGATGAAAATACAGGACACGTTGTTTCTTTATTACTCAAGAACGCTTTTCCCCGAAAATTTATCCATGGATTTTACATATTGGTTACATTCACTAAAATCAGCTTTAGTATTGGGATACCAAGCATTGCTTAATTCAACAATCTTTTCATAAATATGGGTTTCTGAAAATAACACTCAGTGAAGGATTTGGGTGTTTTATTTTTATTTTCTATGTTACTTTATTTTTTTTCAATGGCTCAAGTGAAACTGTAAAAAAAATTTTTTTAATATTTTATTTTTAAGATATGAGGTACAATTCAGGATTAGGTATATAAATGGACATCGTGAAGGTTAAGTTTGGGCCTCCCTTTGGTTCCCACTTTGCCCGGTTTGAGATCAGGTACCCTTTTTGATATTATGTGCCACCTCCCAATATCCTGCTATTGACAATCCCTTTCTTGTAGTATTATGGTAAATGTTCAGGGTCTGCTTATGAGTGAGAACATGTAGTACTCTGTTCTTTGTTTCTGTGATAGATCACTGAGTATGACAGACTCTAAATCCAAACAAGTGGTTGCGAAGTCCACATGTTTTTCTTTTCTTATGGCTGTTTAATATTCCATTGTGTATGTGTACTACATATTTTTTTATCCAGTCCAGTTTTGATGGACAGGACGGTTGGTTCCATATTGTTGATATTGTGAATAATTCTGCAATAAACATGCATGTGCAGGTATCTTTTTGGTACCATGATTTTTTTTTTAACTTTTAATTTTTTTTATTTTAAAGTTGTGGGATACAATTCAGGGTTAGGTATACAACTATTCATTATGCAGGTACCTTTGTTGATGAGGTCCCCCATCCCCAGGCAGATTCCCGCTACTGCCAGTCCCACCACCTCCCCCCCACCACCACCTGCCTGCAGTTTTCCACTACTGCCAATCCCTTTCTTATAGTATTATGATAATTGTTCAGGGTCCGCTTATGAGTGAGAACATGTGGTACTCAGTTCTTTATTTCTGTAAAAGATCACTCAGTATTGTAGACCCTAAGTCCATCCAGGTTGCTGCAAAGTTCATGGTTTTGTTCTTCTTTATGGCTGCATAATATTCCACTGTGTATATGTACCACATTTTTTTTTTTTTTATTCAGTCCATTTCTGATGGGCAGCATGGTTGGTTCCATGTTCTTGCTATTGTGAGCAATGCTGTGATAAACATATGTGTACAGATATCTTTTTTAAAAGTGATTTGAGTTCTTCTGGGTATATTCCCAGTAGGGGGATTGTGGGGTCATATGGACAGTCAATTTTAAGATCTTTTAGGAATTGCCACACTGTTTTCCACAGAGGTTGTACTGGTTTACACTCCCATCAATGGTATAGAAGTGTTGCCTTTTCACCACATTCTCTCCAGCATCTGTTGTTTTTTGAGTTATTAATGATGGCCATACTGACTAGAGTTTGGTGGTATCTCAGTGTAGTTTTAATTTGCATTTCCTTGATGACCTGTGAGCCTGAACATTTTTTCATGTATCTGTTGGTTGCTTGTATGTCTCAAAAGAAGTGGGGCTGTTTGTTTTTTTCCAGCATGTTCGAGTTGCTTATAGATTCTAGATATTAGGCTTTTGTTAGACATACAGTTGGCAAATACTTTTTCCCAGTCTGTGGACTGTTGCCGTGCTCTCTTGAAGATTTCTTTGTCTTTGTAGAAGTTTGTCAGTCTGATGAGGTCCCACCCGTCTATCTTCTCTCTTATGGCATGGGCACTTGGTTGCCAGTTCCAATTTCCATAATAGTGTTTCCTGCATTTTCTAAGGTTCTTATAGTTTGAGGTTCTACATTTAGGTCTTTGATCCATTTAGAGTGATTTTTGTATATGGGGATAAGTAGGGGTCTCGTTTTAGTTTTCTGCATGTGGTCAGTCAGGTTTCCCAGCACTATTTACTGAATAGGTTCTCCTCTCCCCAGTGGTTGATGGTGGAGGCTTTGTCGAAGATGAGTTGGTTGAGAAATTGAGGTTTTGCCTCTGGAATCTCTATTCTGTTCCATTGGTCTATATGCCTGTTTTTGTACCAATACCAGGCGGTTTTGATTCTGTAGCTTTATAATAAAGTTTAAAGTCTGGGAGTGTGATACCTCCTCCTTTTTGTTTGTTTGATTTGTTTTTTGTTTTTTGTTTACTGAGGATTGTTTTGGCTATTAATGGTCATTTATGTTTCCATATGAATTCCTGTATTGTTATTTCCAGGTCTGAGAAGAATGCTGCTGGTAATTTAATGAGTAGTGTTTTGAATATATAGATTGCCTCGGGTAGGATGGACATCTTAACAATGTTGATTCTTCCAATCCATAAACATGGAACATTTTTCCACTTGTTTGTGTCATCTTTGATTTCCTTGAGCAGAGTTTCGTAGTTTTCATTGTAAAGGTCTTTCACGTCTCTAGTTAGGAAGATGCCAAGGTATTTCTTTCTTTTTTTATTTTGGCTATTGTGAATGGGATTGTGCTTTCTATTTGGGTTTCTGTATGTTTATTATTGGTGTATAGAAATGCAATTGTCTTTTGCACATTTATTTTATACCTTGAGACTTTGTCAAAGTCCTTTATCAATGCAAGGAAGTTTTTGACAGTTTTTCTTGGTTTTTTGAGATATAGAATCATGTCGTCTGCAAAGAGGGATTCCGTGACTTCTTCTTCTCCTATTTGCATAACCCTGATCTTCTTCTCTTGTCTGATGGCTCTAGTTAGGACTTCCAAACTATGTTGAACAGAGGGGGTGAGAGTGGGCATCCTTGACTTGTTCCAGTTTTCAGGGGACATGGTTCCAATTTCTGTCTGTTTAGGAGTATGCTAGCTGTGGGTTTCTCATAGATGACTCTTATTGTTTTGAGGTATGTTCCATCTATGCCTAGATGTTCGAGGGTTTTTATCAAGAAGGGGTGCTGGATTTTATCAAAAGTTTTTTCTGCATCTAACGACATAATCATGTGGTTCTTGTTTTTACATCTGTTGATGTATTTAATTATGTTTATGGTCTTGCGAATATTGAACCAGCCCTGCTTCTCAGGGATGAAGCGGTAGAATGATTTTAGTTCCTCTGGATATATTCCCAGTAGGGGGATTGCTGGGTCATACAGAAGGTCAATTTCTAGTTCTTTTAGAAATTACCATAATGTTTTCCATAGAGGTTCAACTAGTTTGCATTCCCACCAGCTGTATAGAAGCGTTCCCTTCTCTCTGCACCCTTGCCAGCATCTGTTGTTGTTTGTTTTATTAATGAAAGTCATTCTTACTGGGGTTAGATGGTATCTCAATGTGGTTTTGATTTGCATTTCTCTGATGATTAGTGAGACTGAGCACTTTTTCATGTGTCTTTTGCTTGCCTGTATATCTTCATTTAAGAAGTGTCTACTCATGTCTTTTCCCAGTTTTTAATGGGGTTTGGTTTTTTTCCTTTCAGCATGTTTGAGTTTCTTGTGTATCTTGGATATTAGGCCTTAGTCAGATACATAGTTGGCAGATGTTTTAAATATTTTTTTCCCATTCTGAGGGCTGTCTCCCTGCTCTCTTGATGGTTTCTTTTGCTTTGCAGAAATTTTTCAGGTTGATGTGGTCCCACTTGTCTATCTTATCATTTATGGCATGTGCACTTGGGGTTTTGATCAGGAATTGGTTGCCAGTTCCAATTTCCAAAAGGGTGTCTCCTGCATTTTCCAAGGTTCTTATATTTGAGGCTTTACGATTAGGTCTTTGATCCATTTAGAGTTGATTTTTGTGTGTGGTGATAGGTAGGGGTTCTGTTTCAATCTTCTGCATGCAGTAAGCCAGTTTTCCCAGCACTATTTACTGATTAGTTTCCCCCTCCCCAGTGGTTTTTCTTGGAGTCTTTGTCAAAGATAAATTGGTTGAGAAATTGAGGTTTTGCTGGTTTTGCTTCAGGAATCTCTATCCTGTTTCATTGGTCCAGATGCTTGTTCTTGTACCAATAACAGGTTGTTTTGATTATTGTAGCCTTATAGTAAAGTTTGAAGTCTGGAAGTGTGGTACTTCCTGATTTGTTTTGTTTTGTTTTAAGGATTGTTTTGGCTCTTCGTGGTCATTTGTGTTTCCTTATGAATTTCTGTATTATCATCTCCAGGTCTGAGAAGAATGATGGTGGTAATCTAGTGGGTATTGCATCTAATCTGTAGATTGCCCTTGGTAGAATGGACATCTTTACATTGTTGATTCTTCCTATCTGTAAACATGTAATATTTTTCCATTTGTTTGTGACTTCTTGGATTTCTTTGAGCAGGGTTTTATAGTTTTCATTGTTAAGGTCTTTCACTTCTCTCGTTAGGAAGATGCCGAGATATTTCTTTTTCTTTTCTTTTCTTTTCTTTTCTTTTTTTTTTTTTTTTTGTGGCTACTGCAAATGGGATTGTGCTTTTTATTTGGCTTCTACCTGCTTGTTGTTGGTGTATAAGAATGTGAGTGTCTTTTGCACATCTGTTTTGTACCCCAAGACTTTGCCAAAGTCCTTTATCAATGAAAGCAGGTTTTTGACAGATTCTCTTGAATTTTCGAGATATAGGATCATATCATCAGTAAAGAGGGATAACAACTTATTTTCCTGTTTAGATACCCCTGATTTTCTTCTCTTGTCTAATTGCACTAGCTAGGAGTTCCAACACAATGTTGAACAAGAGGGGTGAAAGTGGCAAGCCTTATCTTGATGTTTTCAAGGGAAATGTTTCCAGTATCTGTAAGTTTAGCAATAGGCTGGCTGTGGGTAGATGTAGATGGTGCTTAATATTTTGAGGTATGTTCCTTCTATGCCTAGGTGTTTGAGGGTTTTTAATCAAGAAGGATGCTGGTTTTTAATCAAAAGCTTTTTCTGCATCGAACGACATAATCATGTGGTTCTTGTTTTTACATCTGTTGATGTATTTAATTACATTTATGGTCTTGTGGATGTTGAACCAACCCTGCATTCAGGAGATTAAGCCTACTTGGTCATAGTGGATGATTTTTGAGATGTGTTGTCTTGCTCCAGTTTTCAGGGGGAATATTTCCAGTTTCTGTCCATTTAGCAATATGTCGGCTGTGGGTTTATTATAGATGGTTCTTTCTATTTTGAGGTATTATCCTTCAGTGCCTAGGTTTCCGAGGGTTTTTATCAAGAAGGGATGCTGGACTTTATCAAAAGCTGTTTCTGAGACTAATGATATAATCATGTAGTTCTTGTTTTTATATCTTTTGGTGTATTTAATTACATTTATGGACTTGCAGATGTTGAACCAGCCCTGCATCCGGAGATGATGGTGGATGTTTTTTGAGATATATTGTTGGATCCAATTTGCTAGAATCTTGTTGAGAATTTTTGCATTTATGTTCATTAGGGATATTGGCCTGTAGTTCTCTTTTTTGTTGGATCTTTACCTGGTTTGGATATCAGTGTGATGCTAGCTTCATAAAATGATTTGGGGACAATACCATTTTTCTCAATTGCCTGGAACATTTTCAATTGGATTGGTGTCAGCTCCTCCTTGTACTTTTTGCAGAAGTCTGCTGTAAAGCTGTCCAGTTCAGGGCTTTTGTTATAGATACTATTTTTATGATGGAGTCAATTTCCTGGGCTCTTATTGGTCTATTTAGTGTCTCATTGTCTTCCTGTTTCAACCTTGGGAGGTTGTGTGATGTCAGAAAGTCCCCCATTTCATTTAGGTTATCAACTTTGTTTCCATACAAGTGTGCATAGTAATCTCTCATAAACTTTTAAATTTCTTTGGTGTCAGTTGTGATGTGATCTTTTGTATTTCTGATTGTGTTCATTTAGGCTTTTTTCTCTCTTTAACTTGGTCATTCTGGCTAGGGGTCCATCAATCTTGTTTATTCTTTGAAAGAACCAGCTTTTTGTTTTGTTGATTTTTTCTATGATATTTTCTTCTTCTATGTCCCAGTTTTGGGCTTTTACTTTGGCAGTCTGGATTCTTCTGATGTAGTTAGGGTTTTGGTGGTCTTATCTTTCCAGCTCCCTTAGGTGATTTGTTAGGCTGTTAACTTGTGATCTTTTCATTTTCTTGATGTGTGTTTGTACAGGTATAAAATCCTCCTTTGGATCTGTTTTTATGACATTCCAGAGGTTTAGGAAAGATGTTTCTTCATTTTCATTTTTTTCCCAGGAATCTTTTAATTTCTGTTTTGATTTCTGTGTTGACCCAGTAGTTGTTCAAGCATTGTATTGTTTAGTTTTTATGTCTTAGTGGTTTTGGGGGGAATTCTAGTGTTGTTGATATTTATTTTTATTCCACTGTGGTCTGAGAAGGTGCAGTGCAGTATTTCAATCTTATTGATTTTGTTTATGCTTGATCCATGGCTGAGGAGGTGATCAATTGTAGAGTATATTCCATGTGGTGGTGAGTAGAATGTATATTCTGTGATTGTTGGGTGAAATATTCTGTAAGTATCTATTAAGTCCATTTGGTAGAGGGTTAAGTTGAGGTTCCAGATCTCTTTGTTGATTTTTTGCCTTTATGATCTATTGCGGATTGTTAGTGGGCTATTTAAGTTCCCAGATATAATAGTGTTAGAGTCAATATCTTTTTTTTGGTTTACTTAGTAGTTGCTTTATGAATGCTGGTGCTCCTGTTTTGGGTGCATATAGGTTTAGGATGGCTACTGCTTGTTGATGGATTAAACCATGTATCATTATGTAGTATCCTTTCATATCTTTTTAAATTTTTGATAGCTTAAAGGTTGTTTTGTCTGATATTAAAATAGCAACTCCTGCTTTATTTTGTGATCCATTTCCCTGGAAACTTGTTTCCATCCTCTAACTTTGAGCCTGTGTGGTTCCCTTGTGGTGAGATGAGTTTTCTGGACACAGAAAATAATTGGGTCATGGTTTTTTATCCAATTTGACATTCTGTGTCTTTTCAGTAGTGCATTTAGTCCATTCACATTCAGGCTGATTATTGAAAGGTGTTGTTTATACCATCATGAGATTTTTATTAAGTTTTTTCTTTGTTTGATTGTTTGTTTTATTTTAGCTTTTGGATTGATGTATGTGTGTGTTTTCAAGTTTGCTGTTGTGACGTATTCTCTGTTGATTCTGTGTTCTGCTGTTCTCTCGGGAAGTGCATGGTTATTTTCTTTTTTCTTTTTTCTGTGCTTAATACCTTTTTAAGCATCTCTTATAGAGTTGGTCTGGAAACTGAATAATCTCTTAGGGATTGGATGTCTGGGAAGGATTTTAATTCTCCATCACTGATGAAGCTGAGCTTGGCTAAGTAAGAAATTCTTAGTTGAAATTGTTTATCTTCGAGGACTTTGAATATTGGACTCCAGGACCTTCTATCTTGTAGTGTTTTTGTCAATAGGTCTGCTGCTATTCCAATTGGTTTTCCTCAGTAAGTAGTCTGACTTTTCTCTCTTGTTGTCTTTAGGGTTTTTTCTTTTGTGCCTACTTTATATAGGTGAATTACTATTTGCCTAAGGGTTGGTCTTATTTGATGTCTTGCAGGAATTCCTATGCTTCTTGTGTTTGGATGATCACATCACTGGTGAGATGGGGAAAGTTTCCTCAGATAATCTCCTGGAATACTTTCTCCAAGTTGTTCTCCATTTCCCTTTCTTCTTCTGGGGTATCAGTCAGGCATAGATTCAGCTCCTTGATTTAATCACACATCTCTTGGGGACTTTGTTCTTTGTGAGTTTTCTTTATATGTTTTTTACAGAGTGGATTAATTCCATGTTTTGGTCTTCTAGTCCTGAGATTCTTTCTTCTGCTTAATTAATTCTACTTTCCATGCTTGTCATCATGTTATTGATTTCCTGGATGAAATAATTTATGGCCCAAATCTCTGTTACAAGTTTATTCACTATTGAATTTTGTCTTTCTTGAGCCTTCTTCACTCTTTACATTCATTCCCTAATCCCTGTTATATTCTGGGGCCAGTTATAGGTGTTTTCCATTGTTTGGGCTCTGAAGTCTGATTTTTCAGGTGTTTTTGTTACACTGAAAATTACCTGTTGTCTCCCCCTTGATTTCTCCTCATTTGTGATAGATCTCTTTCTTTTCTCTTTAGTTCCATTATCTCGTGCCAGTTGGAGAGGCTTTCACTTCTGATGCTTGATCAGCCCTCTGTTTTTCACTGATCAGGGCTCTGGATTTGTCCTATTTTGAAACAGGGCTGTGGATGGGAAAGCTTTGCTGTCTTCTGTTTTGAGAGTCAAATAGGGTTGAGGATGGGAGCTAGGATTCAGAAACTACATGCAAATCACAATGTTCACTGATTGTGGTATGGGTTCCCTGAGACACACTGCCCACCACTACTCAGGATGACAATGCAATGGGTACGTGTGTGTACCCCCTGAGAACAAGATACAGTAACAACAACAGAGGACAGAGAAAAGTAGAACAAAATGAGACAGAATTTTTTTTCTTTTTTTTTTCTTTGAGTTGGAGTTTCACTCTGTCACCCAGACTGGAGTGCAGTGGCCGCTC
>NW_007250861.1:234504-234738 GCF_000164805.1 Carlito syrichta
ACACACACACACACACACACACACACACACACCCCAAAGCAAACTGGAATAACAACAAAGCAAAAAACAACCAGAAAAACCAAACACACACACACACACACACACACACACACACACCATCCCCAACACAAAATGAAAGGAGAAAAAAGGAGACGGGGCAAGATGGCGACGGCATAGGTGAACTGGTGAGATTCTCTGAATGTGAGTTCCCAAAAAGGCTATCACTTCGCTGCC
>NW_007250861.1:235733-236524 GCF_000164805.1 Carlito syrichta
CACCGGTTCCATTACTGGCTGAATACTCTGTAGGGTCCCAGCGCCACTCTCGTCATTTACAGCCTGCCTTTTGGAACTTTGGAGCTCTGGAACTCCGGGTCCACCCTGGCTGAGGCACTCAGCGTGAGACCCCAAGCCAGAGGACCCAGACAAGTGGAGAAAAACAGATCTGCTTAAACTGCCTTGCCATTCACCAGGCAGAGACTTCCATTGCCCCGCCCACCTAGCAACAAACTTTACCTCAGCTCCTAAGGCAACAGTGTGAAACAGGAGACAAAACCCCACCCCTATGCTGCAACGAAAAACAAAAGGGAGAGGCTGGAATCGGAGATCACAGAAGTGACTCTAGTCTGATTGCTTATTTTGACTTATGATTTTATCATTGAAACTGTTGGTCTAGATTACGTTTGGTGTTTACCTTCTGACTTATACTGTTTCTTGATTTTTTTGGCCTGTCTCTGTTTAGCTATCAGTATTCTTTAGGGAGTCTTTCTTACCTGTCTTTTTTCACTTCTTCCCAGCCCTGTGTCTCTCTCTCACCTGATAGTTGGTATGTATATCTGTTTTCCCTCTTGCACTTCTCTCTTTTGCTTATTTGACTTATGATTTTATCATTGTAACTGTTAGTTTAGATCACGTCTGTTGTTGACCTTCTGACCTACACTGTTTCTCGACTTTATTGACCTGCATCTGTGTAGCTATCAGTACTCCTTAGGGAATCTTTCTTACGTGTCTTTCTTCACTTCTTCCCGATCCTGTGACTGTTTTTCACCTGATAGCTGGTATGTATA
>NW_007250862.1:0-20971 GCF_000164805.1 Carlito syrichta
AGCTACTCGGAAGGCTGAGGCGGAAGGATTGCTGGAACCCAGCAGGTCGAGGCTGCGGTGGCCGGTAGCGGCCACTGCACTCCAGTCTGGGTGACAGAGTGAGACTCCAACTCAAAAAAAAAAAAAAAATACTGATTAATGAAAAAAATAAAAATAAAAATCTATGTACTGTAATAAGTATATAAAAAAAAGAAAATAGCATAGATTTATCTAATGGTTAAAAAAAATGGTAGAATCTGCCTGTTAAATCTTGTGATTTGGCTGGGTATGGTGGCTCACGCCTGTAACCCCAGCACTTTGGGAGGAAAAGGCGAGAGGATTCCCTGAGCCCAGGAGTTCACAACCAGGTCGGGCAACACAGCGAAAATAAAACAAACTGATGCAATGCATCACCCATAGTCTTCCCCCCACAGAGCTTCAGGGACCATTACTGAAGAGGAGGGCACCTGAGATCATAAGAGCTGGATTAGAGGGGTGGTGTACAGAGACTAAAGTAATTCCATCTTGGATGCTAATCCACCATGCTGACTTTTGATTAACTCCAGTTCTGAAGATGCCCCTAATGTTTCTGCTTTATCTACTGTTAGAGTATGTACTTACTGCAAATCCTGACCTTAAGCAAATTATAAGTCATGACACAAAAGGCATACTTGCCTTCTCCTGAAGGGTCAACTTTCAGTGGCCTTACACATTTTCTCTGAAGCACTTTTGATTTTTCTTCATTTGCGTAGATGTTTCCTCCCCACTTTTTCCTTCCCCCTTCTTTAATTCTGTTGTTCAGGGGTGGCGGGGTTGCTTTTACTTCTGTTTGCTCGCTCTCCTATTCTTCCTTATATGAATCCTCTAGTTTTGTTCACTTCTGAAGCTGGATTGTGGATTGGGGGCTGTACTTTTTTGCAGTTTTGAGATTTAATTGAGGGGAAAATTGTGATTCAGAATCTATCTGCAGATCCCAATATCCACCGACAGGTGTATGGATACCCTGGAACCTAGTTCCCATTGCCTTGCAATCTGTCCATGTAGTAGGGGAATAGGTTTGCTCCCTGAAAGCAAAATGGGATAAGGAAAAGAATGGAACGGCGCAGGGGAGAGGAAAGTGGAGAGTGAGAAGAGTAAGAGAGAAAACAGACAAACATATTGACTAATAAATGAAAAGAGACACAAAGACAGAAAGAATTAAAAAAAAACTAACATACAGACAATCATACGGACACACTAGCCAATCAACCTCCAACTTTTCTGTCTGCTTTAAAGAGCAGGTTCCGGAGAACTCTGTCTATGTCCTCTAACGGCACTCTAAACATGGTCACTAGGTCACTGTAGACATAGATGTCCTGAGACCCATGGAAAAAGTGCTTGAATCTTGGTGACACAAATGATTAAAATATCCATGTTTTACTTTCATTTGCTTTACATATTTCAAGCCTGCAAAATAAAAGCACATCTACCTTTGAATTTCATCTCAACTGCAGAATGTATTTGCAGCACAATTTTCTTTGTGCAGTCCTGTTGTGGTAACAATACAGATATGGTTCCAACATCATCTTAAAGCCTGGCTGATGTGCTGATTAAAGGGAAATGGCATGGTGAATTGAAAGATATTTTAACTACTATATCTAATTACAAAGAAGAACATGTTACTTACCAAAATTTGAATGCATTCTACAAGAAAAAACAAGGGCAATTAACAATCAAACAAGGAACTGCTTTCTTGACAGACAGATGACACAGAACAGGACCAAGAAAATGTAGAAAGCAGAAAGCTTTTGCTTGACGAGGAAAGCTGAGATGGCCCTTCAAATTGTGAGGTAAGATCCAAAGAGCAAGTGACTTTGTGGTTGTAAGGCCAGGGAGGGACTCAGGAAGCACCAGAATTACTAAGTTTGATTTTGTAATATTGGAGTAAAGTTTTACTGTTTGCCTTTAAAATGGTTAAAAAGACAAATATTTACAAGTTCTCAGAAATTTTGATATAAAAGACACCTTTTTTCCCCATGTAATTTTACTTAGCAATAGACTAGTGCTTTTTTATAAATGCGATTTAAATATGTGCATTTCTTTACTTGTTTTTTATTTAGTTTTTTAATTCAAAATTTCATAGTCTCATCTGACTATGCCATAGGAATTTATGTGATTAATGTGAATGTTCATAAATTACCATGACCTATAGGGATGAAACGTTCTAGAAAAGTTAACATTTTCCTAATAAACCAGTTCCTTCCAGATAGGAAAGCTTAATGTGTTCTCTTTCTCCTGATCATATAGCTGCATTTTCCCCCAAATATTGTTCTTCTCAGTAGGTCTGAGAATGGACTCATAGGCTTATCATTGCCAACCCAGGGAATGGGTATTTTATATTTAATCTATGGTTTCCTGGAGCAAAGAGATGTATGATGGCTCAGATTCAGGCATGATTTTCTTGACTGGAAGCCCTGGTTTGCAAACTGTAGCATGCATAAGAATCCCCATAGAGGCCTGTTAAGAATGCAAAACCAGGCTGGGCTCAGTGGCTCAGCCTGTAATCCCAGCACTTTGGGAGGCTGAGACAAGAGGACTGCCTGAGCCCATGGGTTCGAGACCCACCCGGGCAACTTGGCAAGATCTCGTCTCTACAATAAATTTAAAAATTAGCCAGGCATGGTAGCACGCACCTGTAGTTCTGGCTACTTGGAAGGCTGAGGTGGAAGGATCACTGGAGTCCAGCAGGTTGAGGCTGCAGTGACTGGGAGCATGTCACTGCACTCCAGCCTGGGTGACAGAGTGAGACTCCAACTCAAAAAAAAAAAAAAAGAAAGAAAGAATGCAAAACTGTACCTTCAGAGACTCTGAATCAGTAGTTCTGGGGTAAAATTCAGGAGTTTTCATTTTGTAACAAGCACCCTTGGTGGCCCAGAGGTCAAAAGTTCATGAATGACATTTTTTAAAAAATAATCATCCAGAGCAGTGTTAGCTACCTACCCCTCTCCCCCAACACTGATTTGTAAATTATAGATATGAACTAATTTTTTATGCACAGACATCCACATTCTGCACATTGTAAAATACACATAAGAATGGGAGTTCAACATTTTAGGATACCTTCAAGAAGAAACACACAGTATTTTATAAACATTAGAAACCCATGAATTGCACACAGTTTTGCTTTCAATAAAATGTTATTTATAGTTATTTCAGAAATCATTGCACTGTCTTCCAGAGGTTGCACTGGTTTGCATTCCCACCAGTAGTGTAGATGCGTTCCTTTTTCTCCGCATCCTTGCCAGCATCTGCTGTTGTTTGTTTCATTAATGATGGCATCAAATCATTCTACAAAAAAGATACCTACACAGGCATGTTTGTTGCAGCTCTATTCACAATAGCAAAAGACTACTGTGGACTGGGTTTTTTTTTAAAGTGGCACATATACGCAATGGAATATTATGCAGCCTTAAAGAAGGACAGATATATGTACTTTGCAGCAACTTGGATGGATTTAGTGTCGATCATACTCAGTGATCGATCACAGAAACAAACAGAGTACCATATGCTCTCACTCATAAGCAGACCTTGAACAATTATCATAATACTATAAGAAAGGGATTGGCAGTGGTGGGAAACTGCCAGGGGAGGGAGGGGTGGGATTGGCAGTTGAGGGAAACTGCCAGGAGAGGAAGGGGTGCACCTCATCAACAAGGGTACTGCACAGTGAACATTTGTATACCTAACCCTGAATTGTACCCCACATCTTTAAAATAAAAGGAAAAAAAAAATCAAGTACCAGCTTACTCTGGACTCTACTCTGAGTCACCCCAACTTCAATTTACCCTTTTTCTTATTCACTCATGAGAGAGAAGGCAACACCCTTGGTATCCTTACTCAGCTTCAGGAAGCCAACACCACCCCATTGGCTAATATAGTCAACAGCCAACCCAAGGGAACCCAGGGGCTTCCCTTACTAAAGTGAACATTTGTATACCTAATGTTCCACCCTAGTACAGATGACTAAAAAAGATAGTTATGAGCTCTCCACTCACATTTAACGTCACTCACTGTGTGAAAGCCCTTAACTCCCACCATGCTCAGTATCCTTTTGCCAACTGCCTTACCAGCTATGAAATCTTCCTTGTTTCTCTGCCCCTGACCTCACCCAAACTTGCTGCAACATTCTCAACCCTACCACCTTCTTTTCTGCTTCCAATGATCAGATTCCTCATGACTGTGCTGCTCTTGTAGACCAACCTCAACATCTCAGTGAGACCTCCATGAGACTCCCCTTTCTAACCTGGGCTACAACTGGCTTGCATATGGATTCTTGCTCAGAAGCCCTACAGGTTTCTATCAAACAGACTATGCTGTTACTTCTCTTCATGAAGTGATTGAGTTTGGTTTCGTTGGGGTGCTAAACACGCCCAACAGGCCAAAGTCCATGCTGTAACGAATACCCTTGGCTAAAAAGTCACTATGCCTTTGGAGTGGCCCACGATTTTGGTATGCTCTGGAAACAACGAGGCTTTCCAACTTTTGCTGGTCAAAGGATGAAAAGCAAGGATTATGTTTAGCTCTCCTTAAAACTATATGGGCTCCAAAAAACTTGGCAGTTATTAAGGCACAGGCTGATCTCTCCACTGACAATGCTGAGACTCTTGGCAATCATACAGCAGACAAAGCTGTTAAAACAGCCACCTCCCTAGCTATATTCACTACCTCCGATTGTTGTCTTCTTCCCCTTGCTCCTTCTCTAGGCCTCAACTCATTATTCACCTCTCAGGTTAGCATCTACATGTCTAGTGATTGAGCCCTGTCACTGGCACAAGGAAGAGGAAAGTGGATTAAATACGGCTATATATTTTTTTATCAGAACACATCACTATGGTTGAGATCCAGCCTATGCCCTGCCTTAACCCAAAATTCCCAGTGGAACAAATTTTCCCTCATCGAGGACCTCACACATTGGAGTCCTCATAACATGATTCAATGAGAGAAATCCAAAATGGTCACCATGGAGCAACAGACTAGTGCTGCTCTCGCTGAGCAAGGCAGAGAGTAGGGTTCCAGCTGCCAATAAATGGGCACACCTTGAACCCTTTGGATGTGTGAAATACGTACACCGAGCAAAGGTCTCTTTGAATATACAGAGACCAGAAAAAGACAGCGAACATGGGAATTCAGGCGTCCCATCCCCCACCATATCCCAGGCTCACACAAGAACTGAAGACCTGTCCAGCAGTTGAAAGTGGGTGAGTGAGCCAAAGGCGTTTTGGAGACAGTTCACTGCCTCCCAGTCATGTGCGGGTCATTGCTACTATGCAGGATGAGTCCTGGGAAGGGTGCAGGACTTTGAGCAACTGCAGCCCAAGTGGAATTGGAAAAAGACCTGCACTGAGGCCGCCATGGTGAGCGAGGCTTTCTGTTGAACTGGTGACTCACTGGTGGGAAGAGTCTGTCTGTAGAGTGAACTCAGAAGATGCACACTGCCAGCAGCTGGTGTCCATCCCTCTGGTCAGATCAGGAAGAACCCCCCTCAGACCCTGTGTCCCAGCAGGGCGGAGCCCACCCTGTCCTCCGTGGCAGAAAACCCGCTCTATTTCGAGAGTAGAGTGTGGATCTGAATAGGGAGGGTGCTACACAAAAGACACCCAAAGACTCTTAGTAGGAAGGCACCAGAGCTGTAGACCACAGTCTGCAGACAGATCTATCTCCCTGCTCACTACCCACAGAGTACTAGCATTGGAGGCTGAAGGTTGGTCTGACAAGTTTAGTGGCAGTGAGAAGTTCTGCAATGATGGAAACCTGCCACAGGGTGGAGCAAGGAGCAAATGTGAAAGCCCTCCCTTTCTTACTGGGAGGCTTATATCGAACCACCGAAAGCACTCTAGAACAGATCAAAACCCCCAGTGCCCAGAAGAGATAAGATAGACAAGTGAGACCTCATCAAACTGACAAGTTTCTGCAAAGTCAAAGGAACCATCGAGAGAGCAGGGAGAGCCAGGCTCGGTGGCTCAGCCTGTAATCCCGTGCCTTTGGGAGGCTGAGGAGAGTGAATTGCCTGAGTTCGTGGGTTCAAGACCCGTCTGGGCAAGGTGGCGAGACCTCATCTCTACAATAAATCAAAAAATTAGCCAAGCATGGTAGCACGCGCCTGTAGTTCCAGCTACTTAGAAGGCTAAGGCGGAAGGATCGCCGGAGCCCAGCAGGTCGAGGCTGCAGTGGCTGGGAGCAGCCACTGCACTCCAGTCTGGGCGACAGAGTGAGACTCCAACCCCCCCCCAAAAAAAGAGCAGGGAGACAGCTCACATTGGAAAAAAATTATTTGCCTACTGTATATCTGACAAAGGCCTAACATCTATGATCTACAAGGAACTCAAAAGCGCTGAAAAGAAAAAAATCAAACCATCCTATTACAAAGTGGGCAAAAGATATGAATAGACACTTCTCAATAGAAGACATATGAGCAGCCAACAGATACATGAAAAAATGCTCACCTCACTCTTCATCAAAGAAATGCAAATTAAAACTACACTGAGATACCACCTACTCTAGTAAGAATAGCCATCCCCAATAACTCAAAAAACAACAGATGCTGGAGAGGATGAGGGGAAAAGGGAACATTTCTACACTGTTGGTGGGAGTGTAAACTAGTACAGCCTTTGTGGAAAACAGTTTGGCAATTCCTAAAAGATCTAAAAATTGACCTTTCATATGATTCTGCAATCCCCCTTCTGGGAATATAGTCAGACGTACTCAAATCACTCTTTGAAAAAGATACCTGCACACACATGTTTACTGCAACATTATTTACAATAGCAAAAACATGGAACCAACCATGCTGCCCATCAAAAGAGGACTGGATAAAAACTGGATTTAAAAATGTAGTACAGCCAGGCTCAGTGGCTCAGTCTGTAATCCCAGCACTTTGGGAGGCCGAAGTGGGTTGATTGCCTGAGCCCGCGATTCGAGACCTGCCTGGGCAACTTGGCGTGACCTCATCGCTACAATAAATCAAAAAAATTAGCCGGGCATGGTAGCGCGTGCCTGTAGTTCCAGCTACTTGGAAGGCTGAGGCGGAAGGATCGCCAGAGCCAAACAGGTCAAGACTGCGGTGGCCTGGAGCGGCCACTGCACTCCAGTCTGGGCGACAGAGTGAGACTCCAACTCAAAAACAAAACAAAACAAAACAAAAAAACAATTATCATACTACTATAAGAAAGGGATTGGCAGTAGTGGGAGACTGCCAGTGGAGTGGGGGCACATCTCATCAACAAGGGTACCTGCATAATGAACATTTGTATACCTAATGCTGAATTGTACCCCACACCTTTAAAATAAAATTCAAAAAATACATTAAATAATAAATAAAAATGCTACTGCGAGTCAAAGAGGGGGCAAAACCAAGGTGAACCCGCAGCTTCTCCCTCCATCACCCTGTCTGGCAACTTCCCTCCCCATTAATCCTGTGCCAACTTAATCCTCCCACTCTCACTGGGCCTCTGTTTCTTCTGCCTCTACCTTCTCATCACATCACATGCTACTGCAAAACGTTTGATTCTACACATAGTTCAGATATAAACTGTGTCTTTCTTTACTCCTTGGATACCTCAGCACTGACCCCAGCAATTTTACAACCCAGGAAGTCTAGACTTTTCTGGTAATTTTCAGTAATATTAGTAGTTTTTAGTCATTTCTAGGTATTTACATTCTTGAATCTTCTCTGTATTCACTT
The DNA here is from genome assembly GCF_000164805.1 of Carlito syrichta. Classification (NCBI taxonomy): domain Eukaryota; kingdom Metazoa; phylum Chordata; class Mammalia; order Primates; family Tarsiidae; genus Carlito; species Carlito syrichta. The sequence continues at coordinate 7,700 of NW_007250862.1, forward strand.
GAAGCTGCCTTATCAAATGTGTCTTTCTTTTACATCAATATAGACTTAGAAGCTGACCCCTCTATCTAGTATTCCCCCAGAAAAACTTTTACAGAAAAGTTTTATTTGCAATGTTTCCTTTATTTAAAATGTCAAGGTAGCATACAGGCAGAGCAATGCTCACCTACCCCATGGCATATAACGTAATTAGCTACTAGTAATATTTTTTCTTCTAAGTTTGGGGTGCTCTGTCTGTGAGAGCTTTTGACTCCTCCTCAGTAGGTCATATATTGATCAGTATATCAGCAATTTGAAGAACGATTTTTTTCATGATTTTTTGTTTATAGATGTGGGGTACAAGTCAGGCTTAGCTACACAAGCATGCTGCATGCAGGTGAAGTTTGGACCTACAACTGGCCCAAACTTCCCCTGGTACCCTTTGCTATGCTATGTACTCCTTCCCTGCCTCCCCTGTCAGTGTCCTTCGACTGCCTGTCCCTCCTTTATACTACTGTGATTAAGGTTCAGGTCCCACTTGTGAATGAGAACATTTGATATTCAATTCTTTGTTTCTGTGATAGGTCACTAAGTATGATGATCTCCAACTCCATCATTTGGCTGTGAATTCCATGATTTTGCTGTTCTTTCTCACTATGTAATACTCCATCATGTATATATACCACATTTTCTTTACCCAGCTCACTTTTGTTGGGCAGCGGGGTTGGTTCAATGTTTTTGCTATTGTGAATAGTGCAGCATAAACATGTGTGTGCAGGTGTCTTTTTGGTAGTAACAGTTATGTTCCTCCAGGTATATTACCAGAAGAAGGATTGCTGGATCCTCTGGAAGGTCAATGTTTGGTTCTTTTAGAAATTGCCATACTGCTTTCCATAGAGGTTGAAATGGCTTGTCCACCCACCAACCGTGTAGAAGCATTCCCTTTTCTCTGTATCCTTGCCAGCATCTGTTGTTATTTTAATTTATTGATGAAGGCCATCCTTACTGGAGTTAAGAGGTCTCTCATTTTGGTTTTGAGTTGTATTTCTATGATGATTAGTGGGGCCGAGCATTTTTTCGTGTATCTGTTGGCTGCTTGTATATCTTTTTAAAGAAGTGCCTATTTATGTCCTTTGCCCACCTTTTGACAGAATTGTTTGTTTGTTTGTTTTTCCTTTCAGCTCATTTGCACTCCTTGTAGATCCTGGATGTTAGGCTTTTGTCAGATGCATAATTTGCAAATATTTTTCCCGTTCTGTGAGCTATCTCCTCACTCTCTTGATGGTTTCTTTTACTGTGCAAAAGCTTTTTAGTTTGATGAGGTCCCACTTGCTTCTCTTAGCTTTTATGGCATTCTCTTTTGGGAATTTGATCAATAATTGGTTGCCTACTCCAATATGCATAAGAGTGTTCTCAGCTGGATTTGGTGGCTCAGCCTGTAATCCTAGCACTTTGGGAGGTTGAAGCAAGTGGATTGCCTGAGTGCACGAGTACAAGACCAGCCCAGTCAACTTGGCAAGACCTCGTCTCTACAATCTGCAAAGGCATAAAAAAAGGTATTAAAAAAATTGGAAATTCAGAGAGGGAAGGATAAAAAGAGGGAGAGAGATGAAAAATTATTTGTCAGGTACAATGTGCATACTTATGGGGGTGACAGGTACACTTAAATCCCAAACTTCATCTCCACTATACAAAGCAGACACGTAACCAGAAATAATTTATATCCCTAAAGCTATTAAAATTAAGAAAATTGTTTAAAATATTTTTTAAAAAATTAGCCGGGCACAGTAGCATGTGCCTGTAGTTCCAGAAGGCTGTAGCAGAAGGATCGCCTGAGCCCAGCAGGTCGACACTGGGATGGCCATGAACGTGATGCTGCACTCCAACCTGGGTGACAGAGGGAGACTCTGACTCAAAAAAAAAAAAAAAAGATTGTTCTCTATGTTTTCTTCTAGGATACTTTGAAGTTTTACAATTAGGTCATTAATCTATTTAGAAGTGATTTTTGTATATGGCAGTAGGTAGAGTCCCTGTTTCATTCTTCTGTATGTTGTCAGCCAGTTTTCCTAGCACCATTTGATAAATATGGTGTCTTTCATAGAGGTTGTTATTGGTGGCTTTGTCAGAGATTTAGTTGGTTGAGAGATCAAGCTTTTGCTTCCATAGTTTCTGCCCTGTTCCATTGGTCTATGTTGTCTATTCTTGTACCAGTCCCAGACTGTTTTGATTTCTGTAGCCTTGTAGTAAAGTTTAACATCTGGAAGTGTGATACCTCCTCCGTTGTTCCTCTTGCTGAGGATTGTTTTGTCTATTTAAACTTTTTTGTTTCTATATTGTTGTTTCCAGCTCTGAGAAAAATGATGTTGATACTTTGATGGGTGTTGCATTGAATCTGTAGATTCCTGGGTAGGGTGGGCATCTTGACATTATTGATTCTTCTAATTCATGAGCACGGAATGTTTTTCAATTTATTTGTGTCATCCTTGATTACTTTGAGCAGTGTTTTGTAATTCTCATTATAAAGTGCTTTCATTTCTCTGGTTAGGTGGATGCCAAGGTAATTCATTTTTTTGGTGACTACTGTGAATGGGACTGTGCTTTTTATTTTGCACTCTTTCTACTTGTTGCTGATGTATAGAAATGCAACTCTCAGCCGGGCTCGGTGGCTCAGCCTGTAATCCCGTGCTTTTAGGAGGCTGAGGTGAGTGGATTGCCTGAGCCTGTGGGTTCGAGACCTGCCTGGGCAACTTGGCGAGACCTCATCTCTACAATAAATAAAAAACTAGCCGGGCGTGGTAGCGCATGCCTGTAGTTCCAGTTACTTAAAGGCTGAAGCGGAAGGATTGCCGGAGCCCAGCAGGTAGAGGCTGCAGTGGCCGGGAACGGCCACTGCACTCCAGTCTGGGCGACAGAGTGAGACTCCAACTCAAAAAAAAAAAACAAATGCAACTCTCTTTTGCACATTGATTTTGTGCCTTGAGACATTACTGAAGTTGAGTATCAGCATAAAGAGGCTTTTGACAGATTCCCTAGGGTTTTCAAGATATAAGATCATATCATCCACAAAGAGGGGGAGCTTGACTTCCTCTTTTCCTATTTGAATACCCCTGATTTCCTTCTCTTGTCTGATTGCTCTGGCTAGGACTTCCAATACTATGTTGAACAGGAGGGGCAAGAGTGGGAATCCATGTCTAGTTTCTGTTTTCAGGGGGAATGCTTCCAATTTCTGCCCATTGAGCAAAATTTTGGCTGAGGTTTACCATAGATGGCTCTTACAGTTTTAAGAAATGGTCTTTCTATGTCTAGATGCTCAAGAGTTTTTATCAAGAGGGGATGCTGGATTTTGTCAAATGCTTTTTCTGTGTCTAATGACATAATCATGTGGTTCTTGGTTCTACATCGTTTATGTGCTTAATTACATTTATGGTCTTGCAAATGTTGAACCAGCCTCACATATCAGGAATGAAGTCCTCTTGGTCATGATGGATGATCCTTGAGATGTGTTGTTGGATCTGATTTGCTAGAATCTTGTTTGGGATTTGTGAATCTGTGTTCTTCAAGGAGATGGGTCTGTAATTTAATTGCCTGGAAACTTTTTCCATAAGATTGGTATCAGTTCTTCCTTGTATGTCTTGGAGAACTCAGCTGGGAAGCCATTGGATCTGGGGCTTTTTTTTGGTAAGTAGATTTCTTATGACTGAGTCAATTTCCTGGATTGTTATTGATCAGTTTAAAGTTTCTATTTCTTCTTGCTTCAACCTTGGGAGGTTGTGTGATGTCAAAAAGTGATTTATTTCCTTTAGGTTTTCTAGTTTGTTTTCATACAGTTTTTATAGTAATCTCTGACAATCTTTTGAATTTCTTCAGGGTCAGTTGTGACTTTGTCTTTTCATTTCTAATTTGTTTATCTGGGTTTTCTATTTCTTTTCTTTTTTAAAATTAATCTGGCTAGGGTCTGTCAATCTTATTTATCCATTTTTGTTTTGTTAATTTTTTTCTATGATATTTTTTTCTTCTATGCCCTGCAGCTGCAACTTTATCTTGGTTATCTGGATTCTTCTGCTGAACTTAGGATTTTGGTTGTCTTGAATTTCTAGCTCCCTGAGATGTGACATTAGGCTGTATATACTTTACCTTTCTGTTTTCTTGATGTATGTTTGCAATGCTGTGAATTTTCTTCCCTCATGGAATGCTTGTTCCAAGGTGTTCTCTGTTTCAAGGAGATACTAATCATGCATAGGTTTGGCTTCTTGATATAATTGTTCATCTCTTGGAGGTTTTTCTCCTTCCTCTTGAGTTTTTTTCCATATTTTTTTTAACTGATTTGATTAATTCCATATTTTGGTCTTCAAGCTCAGAGATTCTTTCCTCTGCTGGTTAATTCTTTTCCCTATGCTTATTAATTTGTTATTTATTTTGAAGGTGGAGTTTGTTATTTCCATTATATCATAATAGGCTTTTTGGAGTTGATTGACTCCTTTACAATTTCATTGAGTTTCACTTGATTCTTGTTCATTTTTACCATCCAATTTTTTATTTCTGTAGCTGATATCTCCAGCAAGTCATTCTGGGAGGTTTCCATGGTTTATGCTCTGATGGCTGCTTTTGTTTGTTTGTGTGTTTGTTTTTTGTTTTGCATGCTGTCTCTTTAGGACTCTGGAGGTTTCCTGTGTTTTTCCACTGATTTTTTCTCCTTTGTGAGAGATCTCTTTCTCTATAATCCATCACTTGGTGAGAGGAAGCATTCACTTCTGCTGTTTGTTCCACCATGTAGTTGATATAGTAATTGCAGGCTCTCTTGCTCCCTCTGCTAGACTAGTCAGACTGGTCTTCAGCCTAAGGGATGCTGCCAATTCTCTCTTGCCTGAAATATGGAAGGGTGTGGGCCACCTGGAATCCCACTTCTGCCATTGCTTTCTGGTCTCTGTGTGTAGAAAGAGTCCCTCTTGGTTGCAAGGTGTGTCAGCTGTGTCCCTCCTCTCTGCCTTGCTCCACACACGGGGCAATGATCTGCTTCTCTACCACCTGCCAGCAGCAGGCATGCCAGTTACATTCACTCTGCACGTAGCTCTCTTTCTGCTTGGGAAGAGGCTACCAAGGCAACAGCAGCCAGTTGTCAGGTCCATTCCCCTTTTCACTTGGGCTCAGATTGTTCCTTGTGTCCTGACCAAAGTTCATCCCCCTTGGAACTGGTGGTTTGTGTGCAGGTGGGAGGTGGTAAACGACTTGCAATGTCTTAGGATTGCTCACCTCTCTCTTTCCCTACTCTGTAAGATCCTGGAAAGGAGGGGTTGGGACACCCAAAGTCCCATGCCTGCCATTGCTTTCTACTCTATGTGTATACAAAAAGTCACCTGCTGGGTGTAGGGTGTATTGAAAACTAGGTCCCTCCTCTCTGCCCTGATCAGCGTAACCAGCTCCGGTCGGCTTCTTCACTAGCTATGGGGGAGGGGGAATATCATGTCAGCCAGATTTACTCTGCATGGGGCTTTCTTTTTACTTGAGAAGAGGCTACCAAGGCAGCAGTGGCCAGTGGGTGAGTCCTTTCCCAGTTTTGCGTGGGGTCTGGTTGTCCCCTTCTGTGTCCCAACCAAGTCTCCTCCTGCAAAACTGACAGCCAAGTATGGCTGAGAGAGAGTGAACTGACTTGATCATCTTTAATCATTCACCGCTATCCTTCTCTATGCAGAGCTTTTGACTTTGTCCGAGTCAGAAAGAAGGCAGGGGGTGGGGAGACCGGAGTTCCAGGTTTGCCATGGTCTCTGTGTGCTCAAAGAGACCTCCACTTGGTGCTGGATGTATCACCCATCAGTAAGAGTTCAGGGTGTCTCAGTCAATCGGCAACTGGGTAGGCACTCTCCATCTTGGTAGGCAAGAGTGGTGCCAGTCTGCTGCTCCACGATGGCAATCTTGGCGCCCCTTGAGGAACTCTTGATAAGATTCTTTATTCAGGGACAAGATGTCAACCAAAGTAACAAGACTTCCTCTAGGCAAGTTCATTTGGAAGTCTGCCAAATATAAACTATAGTCCATCAATGATAAAAACAAATCTGCTCAGTGGGCTAAACTGCATTCTATTTTTCTAATAGTAATGAAAGGATTAAACACTGGTAAAAGCTTCTGTGTTTGTATTTGCTTTGTGGGCAGTGATCAATGGCCTAGCCACATAGGACAATGGAAACCTGGCCTTTCAAGGGGATCTCATGGAATAACACCCTGTGAAAACTTGAGCATTAAAATAGGACCTGTGGGTTCACATAAGAAGAGTCCTCGCCAGGTTTACAAGGTGACTGGATTTGATGAGCAAATATTCCCTATGTAATAGTCACTTAAGATGTCCACCTGGGTTCATAACATGAATGGGCTAAATTTAAACACATTCCTTTGCAACCTCTCAAGCACAAAATGCCCTCTGTTTCTCAATAAGAGAGACAAAGACTTGAATGTCTATAGGACACAGTCCCTGGTGGGAAAGCCCCAAACGTAGCTGACAAATGAAACATGCTGATAGCCATGATGGACTACCAATGGGTCCTAACAGAAAAAGACACTGACTCTGGAGTGGGATCTGCTTACCCCATGGGAGATACGGATGCTTAGAGTACTATTTAAAAATAGAGCAGGAGATAGTGCATGAATTGGATAACCAACCATCATTACTTCAGATGAAGAAATGCTCTCTACCATTTATAATCACTAATAATGGGCAGAGTCATATCCTTCTTAGAGTAATAGTCTGATAGAGAAGTGAAATAGGCAATTATAACATAGGTTGCCTAAAATGGGGACATATAAGCACGAAGCATACACACCTTCATAAGTGAGAGTGCACACTCAACGTGACTAGGACTGAAGCAGGGAGCCCTTCCCCCAAGTCTTATAAAATAAAAGCCTTCCCAGAATAATGAAAGAGTTCTTCTAGCATCATAAGATAAGAACTTTCTTAGATGATACATATTAGAAAGAAATGTGGCCCCAATCTGTAATGAAGTGCAACTCTGCTGTAAACTTGAGTTATGAAATACCCAATTGACCAGTATGTTACTAAAACGTAAGCCTTATGGGGGGACAAGGAAGCTAAAAAAGTATAAAAGGCAATGCCCCACTGCCCCCGGTGCTCAGCCTTTGGATGGAAATCTGCTGAGCCGGTGCCAGCACAAATAAACGTGGTTTCCTGCCAAAGTAGCCTCGGTGTCTCATCTCACTGTAGAGATTCCTGCTATAGGACTAAAGTAATATACTCATTTGATGTTCCTCCAATATTCTGGCTGATCTTTGGAAAAGGGCTGGGGAGGATGCTGCTATGACTATTCAATTCTTGACAAGGGAGGAGATTGCTGGTATCATGACTACACTTTTCTTTTTTTACTTTCCAATATCACCTCAACTTTTTATTCCTTTCCCCTATTTGATGCAGTGGTCCTAGGACCAGGAGTATAACTACAAGTGCTAAAAAATAGGAATGATTCCTAAGCAAGCAGCTGTAATTATGTTTTTAAACCTTATGCCAGAATTCCCAAGGGACTTATGGGGTGGGTTATACAAAACTGGAGTTAAAAGTGAATGCAGTTATAGTCCCTAATAAAGATGGCTTCCTAGTTTTGCTCCTAGGTAACCTTACCCCATCTGTGTATTTTGGCTGTAGGAAAGAGTCTTAAAGTATCCCTGAGTGTGCCTGAGCCAAGCAGGTCAAGGCTGCGGTGGCCAAAGATTGTGCCACTATACTCTAGCCTGGGCTACAGAGTGAAACTTCAAATAAAAAAAAAAGAAGTCCCTGAGAGAATATCCCAGAATCTGTCCCCACACAGTAAAGCACGGGAGAGCTTTGTGGTCATTTAGTCATCTCAGCCTTCCTAGTTGATCAAATCTGTCTGGCTTTTTTCTGTTTTATTGGAAATGAAATTACATTGCATCCAACAGGTAATCCAGGACAATCCCCCGTCTTAAGATGAGCTGATTAGTAACATTCATTACAATGGAGAAACTCCTTTCACCTTGTAAAATAGCACAATATAAACAGTAACACCTAGTGTAAAAGAAGACCTACCTATGGTTTTATGAGACAACAAAAATATTTTAAACAAAAAATTTAAACAATTATCAATATATCTACAAAACTATTGCCACTGGTTGCTCCTTTTGATTTTTTAAAAAATAATGAGGATAGATGGGGGGAGGAGATGTCCTTTAAAATTTCAATTGTCTTGTTAAGGTATATATATATATTTTTTTTTTTTACAGTAAAACTTAGAGATTTTTTTTTAAGCATGCACCTGTAGTTCCAGCTACTTGGAAGGCTGAAGTGGAAGGATCGCCTGAGTCCAGCAGGTAACTTAGAGATTTTTAAAGTTCATTAAGCTTAAAATAAAGCTGGACATGGTAGCTCAAGCCTGTAATCCCTGCTTTGGGAGGCTGAGGCGAGGGGATTGCCTGATCTCAGGGGTTTGAGACCAGCCTGGGTAACTTGGTGAGACATTGTCTTTACAATGAATAAAAAATAAGCTGGGCATGGTAGCACGCGCCAGTCGTTCTAGCTACATGGAAGGCTGAAACAGAAGGATCACCTGAGCCCAGCAGGTTGAGGCTGCGGTGGCCATGAGCATTCCTCCATACTCCAGCCTGGGCAACAGAGTGAGCTTCCAACTCAAAAAAATAAATGAATAAGTAAAATAAAGTGCTATGTTTTATAAATGCCACCAAATCTTAAGGTATTTTAATCATATCCATGTAAGAGCATAAAATTTATTTGAGGCTTAAAAGTTATTTAATAAATACGCAGAGGGAGATGAGATTGACTTATCCTGCTTTTCAATACTTGCAATGCAGGGTACCAGAAACAGCCTTTCATGCCAGACTCCAACATCATATCCTGTATCAGGCATCCCAAAGGAACCAGAAAATTCTGTCAATGTTTGTTTACCCAATATTTTACTTGGCATCCTCTATTATATGTTTAACATAAGGATTTCAAGAGGAATTTTATATAAACAAGATTTGGGCTCCTCAGCTGAAGTGAGAAATGATCTATGACTGTTGAACTTGATCATAATTAAGGGATTTAATAAATGGGGAAACCAACAATGGCCCTTGATCTGCCCTCTGCCACCTCCATCACCTCCAGCTGTACCCCACCTCTCCCTTTAGTCTTTTCCTCAAATTCCTCCATTCATTACCCTGTGAGATTTATCCACCTACTAAACCCTTAACTCAACCCTTTTGGACATCTGTATTGCACCCCTACCTCAGTTCTGTGACCTCTTTAATGTCCGTCTGTCTGTGACTCCAATTCCAGAAATGTCAGTATGACCCTTCTGAAGTTCCATCACCTCTTTAAACATATCATCTATATCTTCTTCTCTTGCCCTATGTCTATGCCCAACTCTAATATCTTTACCCACTTTCCATATTTTCTGTGCCCAACACCCTCTGATGTTACAGCCTTAAATATCAGGCATCTGCAATTCTTCCATGAACACAACCCACATTCAATAAACCCATAAACCCGTCACATTCAATCCTAAACCCTCGCCTCTTTCTCCTGGACCCTTCAGGTTGCTCATGTTTGTTCTCTTCCTCAGCTTCCTTGTTGTCCTGTGCCCATTTCTCTCCTCCTCCTGCCCATTATTCCCCCCCCCCACATCCATCTCTTATTCCTACACTCTATGTCTGCCACGGGTCATGCAATTTATCTCCAAGATGTGCTACCATACACATAGTCCCCTGACCTCTTCCATGCCATGTTTTTAACTCTTCATAGATAGTAAGTCTCCTGTGGCTTTTACAAAACACTGATTATAACTCTCTTTTGTCCCTTACTTGCCTATCATCTTTGTTCCCCTCATTTGGATGAGAACCTTTTCCTCAGTTTCACCAAAACCCAATGTACCCTGGGTCTTCGACATCCCTGAATGCTTTGACCCCTTTGTGACATTCAACACCCTTTTGCTTTTTATCTTTCTTCTTTCTTTTTTCCCCTGCACGCTCTATTCCCACAACCCCCAGGCCCGCCACACAACTGTTTTATCCCTGTGCCCTTTTATTCCAGTGTCCTCTTTCTTACACTCTTCTATTCCACATCCATGCACCATCTCTCTCACAAGCCCCAATTTTCGCACTTTGTGTCTTGAACTAAGGTGGTCTGCTCATGGCAATTTTAAGGCTATGTCTTTTAAATGTTGTCCTTGTGGTTTGTTGCAGAGTTGGAATGATTATAGGCAATGAAATGAGATTCTTTTCTGGCATCTAGAGGTCTGGAAATACAACTATTCTTCTGTACATATAGAAGATATCAAGGATACCCACACTTGAGAACTAAGTTGATTTTATGAAAGTGTGTGATACTGTGTGTTCCTGTGATTGCAACTCTTTATGAGTGTTCATGAATATTAGTGTGAATTTGAGTGTACTGACTGTGTGCATGAATGTTTGTGAGTGTGCAACTGGAATTGTGAATAACACTATGTGTATAAGTATGTGAATAACATTGTGTATAAGTATGTGAATGTATATGTGTATGAGTGTGCATGCATATTCATTTTTTCATCTCTGTTTAAATGTGTAAATTAGTTTGCAAGTATTTAGATGTGTGTGGGTAGTCCTCCATTATGATTCTACCATGACTTGAAAATTAAGAGAGATAGGATAGTGAACTTGGATAAAATTGTGGATTTGTTTGTAGGATAAAACCAAAGAATCAATTTTAACTCATACTTTGTTTCTTTTTTTTTTAAGACCTAGCATCAGAAAATTATTAGGTAAAAGGCATGCCTGACAATAAGGAAACTTGTACAAAAGTCTAAATGGTGCTTTGCAGGACCCACAGAGATTCAGATGATATACAAAAGTGAGGAACTAGATGGTGCAGAGAAAGTAAACAAGGCTTAACCCAAATAGATCCCCCTTTTCAGGGTACAGAGCCAGCAAAAGTAGTTATAGAGTTCATCTGCTGAAATTCCTGTGACAATAACATTTTTGTGTCTGGTCTTTTTCCTCTGCATCCCCTAGACCTGGCACAGTACCTTATCCCAGGGATACAGGAGACATCAATATTTTGTGGGACTGCTTTTAATCAGTCTGTGCCATCTAGTTTCTTATCAAGTGGTTCTCAATGGGAGTCAAGGGGAAATTTTTGTCTCCTCATAGGGCACATAGACATTTTTAGTTGTCACACTGTGGAAGGGGATGCTACTAGCATCTAGTAGGTAGAAGTCAGATATGCAGCTAGACATCCTACAACACACAGCCCTGGCCCCCACAACAAAGGATTATCCAGCCCAAAATGTCAACAGTGCCAAGATTAAGTGACCCTGTGCCTAGCACAACTGCAGGCAGTAAAAAAAAAAAAAACACAAAGTTCAACTCTGAGCTCTGCTGTTCCAAAAAAAGATTAAAGGAGGCTGATATTATAGAAATAGTTTTGTCCAGACTCCTCTGGACAGATTCTGTATCAGAGGAAAACACAACTCATGCTGAAGGAATAGGGGAAATATAAAATTTTAAAAAGTCACAGGGGCCAAATAAAAGGAGAAGAAAATGCTCTAGATCGAAATCCTCAGTGTGAAAAGTAAAAACAAACAAAAACAAAAACAAAAGACACAGGAAAGAATATGGAATGTTTCCACCAAATGTGCAACAGGCCCAGTCAATGTCATTTATTATACATGTCAGAGGAGTTCCGGTAAGATGGTGACGGCATAGGTGGAATTGTGAGATTCTCCAAAATGTGAGTTCCCAAAAAGACTCTTACTTTTCTTCCCCCACCCCCCTGCCCACTGCCAGTGCACCAGTCCGAGGCCCGGGGACACTTGGTCCCACGCAGGTTCGGATATTGCGGCCCCCAGCTGCTGCTGCTCCACTATATGTGACCCCGCCTGCATGGGAGTCTCGGGTCTCGGCTCCCTCCCTGACTGCATTGTCTCACCCAGCACCCAGCACCAAGCCGCTGGTCACCCAGGGAGGCTCTGGATGCCCGCCCCTCAGAGATAACTGTTTCATTTCTGGCTGAAGTACCCTGTGAGGTGCCCAGGGCCGCTCTCACCACTCACCGCCTGCCCTTTGGAGCTTTGGGGCTCTGGAGCTCTGGGCCCACCCTGGCTGAGGCACCCAGCATGCACAACCCCATGCTTGTGTACGGGAACAGCATATCTTAAGGAGGTGATGATCGGAGGCCCTCAGCTCAGAGAAGGGAACTCCCGACCCCCTCCTCCACCCCAACCTGCTGGTGGCACCCCGGATCCAGTACCCAGCTGTGCAGCTGATCCCTGGTGCCTCACACACCACCACAGCCCATCATAGTGGATTGCCCAGGGACCCAGACAAGCAGAGAGAAAGGATCTGCAAAAGAGGAGCTGCCATCTTGGCCATTCTCCAAGCAGAGATTTGCATTGCCTCATCCACCTATGAGCAACATCCACCTTGGTTCCTAAGGTAAGATTGCTAAACAGGAGACAAAGCCCCTCCCCTATGCTGAATGAGACAAAGGCAACTAAGCATTGCAGACCTCTCAGGCAGCAGGCTAAAAGAACAACCCCAAGCTGTGAGTAAATCTAGCTGCCTGCAATGAAAGCAAAGGGGAGAGGCTGGAGATCAGAGCTGAAGAGACTTTAGACACTCAGGAAAGATTCCAGAGCTAGTCTGATTTCTTATTTTGACTTTTGATGTTATCATTTTGACTGTTTGTTTTGCTCACTTTTGTTTGCTTTTTGACTTACAGTATCTGTTTGTGTTATGGAAAAACACATCAAAAGGCATGATTTTATTGGTCTGTCTTTGTGTAGCTACCAGTATTCTTTAGGGAATTTTGCTTGCATGTTTTTTCTTTTTTTTTTTTCTTTTTTTTTTTTATGAGTTGGAGTCTCACTCAGACACCCAGACTGGAGTGTAGTGGCTGCTCCCGGACACCGCAGCCTCGTCTGCTGGGCTCCGGCGATCCTTCCACCTCAGCCTTCCGAGTAGCCGGAATGACAGGCATGCGCTACCACGCCCGGCTGATTTTTTGATTTATTGTAGAGATGAAGTCTCGCTTCCCAGGCAGGTCTCGAACCCATGGGCTCAGGCAATTCACTCACCTCAGCCTTCCAAAGCGCGGGATTACAGGCTGAGCCACCAAGCCCGGCTGCATGTTTTTTCAATCTCTCTGGCCTTGTGTCTCTTTTTCACCTGTTAGTTGGTATGTATGTCTGTTTTCCCTCTCACTCGTCTCTCATTCTAACTTCCTATTGACCCCCCCTTCCTCCATTATTTTCCTCTTTTGAACCTCCTTTTGTTCCAGGGACCAAACCTACATACCGCTGCACA
>NW_007250862.1:21885-22822 GCF_000164805.1 Carlito syrichta
ACCAATTAGAATAGCTGCAGATTTATCTACAGAAATCCTGCAGACAAGGAGAGCTTGGACCCCTATCTTCAAAGTCCTAAAAGATAAACAATTTCAACCAAGAATAACATACCCAGCCAGATTAAACTTCATCAGCAAGGGAGAATTAAAATCCTTCCCAGATATGCTATCCCTAAGAACTTACGCTGCCACCAGACCACCTCTACATGAAACACTTAAGAAAATACTAAACACAGAAGAAAAGGAAAAAAGGACAACATTCTTCACAAAAGTACAGGAAAAAGAATAAAAGACACATGAACCAATACCCAAACCAAAAGAAAGACAAAAAACCAAGTGGAAGAACAACAACTCTGTAAGAACTCTATGATAGGGACGAACTCTCACATTTCAATAATTAGCCTGAATGTGAATGGACTAAATCCACCACGGAAAAGACATAAAATGGCAAAACGGATAAAATATCACCAGGCAACAATATACTGCCTTCAAGAAACCCATCTCACTAGAAAGGACACACACAGACTCAAAGTAAGAGGATGGGAAACAAATTTTCAGGCGAATGGAACACAAAAGAAAGGAGGAGTCGTGATCCTAATTTCAGACAAAATACCATTTAAGCTATCAAAAATTTAAAAACATACAGAGGGCCACTATATAATGATAAAAGGTTCACTTCATCAACAAGAAATATCTATCCTAAACATATATGCACCCAATATAAGAGTGCCAACTTTCATAACACAGTTTCTAGGAAAACTAAAGAAAGATATTGACTCTAACACCATCATAACTGGGGACTTTAATACCCCACTCACAACCCTAGACAGATCATCAGGACAAAAAATCATCAATGAGATCCAGTACCTCAATGTGATTCTTGACCAAATGGACTTAATTGATACCTACAGAACACTCCATCCAAAGACCACAGAAT
>NW_007250863.1:0-33904 GCF_000164805.1 Carlito syrichta
TTTTTTTGATTTTAATAGTTTGAAGGGTATTTTGTCTGAAATTAAGATGGCTACTCCTCGCTTTCTTTTGTATTCCGTTCGCCTGGAAGTTTGTTTCCCATCCTCTTACTTTGAGTCTGTGGATGTCCTTTCTAGTGAGGTGAGTCTCTGAAGGCAATAGATTGTTGCCTGATGATATTTTATCCATTTTGCCAATCTATGTCTTTTCAGTGGTGCATTTAGTCCGTTCACATTTAGGCTAATAATTGAAATGCAAGAGTTGATCCCTGTCATAAGGTTCTTACAGAGTTGTTCCTGTTTATTTGTTGTCTTTCTTTGGGTTTTGGAGTTGGTTCATGTGTGTTTTTAATCTTTTGCCTGTACTCTTGTGAAGAATGCTGTTGTTCTTTTTTCTTTTTCTTCTGTGTTCAGTACTTTCTTAAGTGTTTCTTGTACAGGTGGCCTGGTAGCGGCGTAGGTTCGTAGGGATTGGATGTCTGGAAAAGATTTCAATTCTCCCTCATTTATGAAGCTTAGTTTGGCTGGGTAGGTTATTCTTGGTTGAAATTGTTTCTCTTTTAGAACTTTGAAGATAGGGCTCCAGGCACTCCTGGCCTGAAGGGTTTCTGTTGATAAATCTGCTGCTATTCTAATTGATTTTCCCTGGTAGGTAGTCTGGCCTTTTTCTCTTGCTGCCTTTAGGATTTTTCCTTTCATAGTTACTTTTGTTTAGGCGAATTATTATGTGTCTGGGAGTTGGTCTTCTCGTTTGTTGTCATGCAGGGGTTCCAGAATCTCTTGTGTTTGAATTTTTTCATCCTTAATGAGATGAGGGAAGTTTTCTTGAATGATTTCATGAAATGTTTGTTCCAGTGTGGCTTCGGTTTCTCTTTCTGCCTCAGGAAGCCCAATTATTCTTAGGTTGGTCTCTGAAGTGATCATCATCTCTTGCAGGTTTTGTTCTGTCTTTTTGAGCTTCTTTTCTATGCTTTTGACAGTTTGGGTTAGTTCTGTGTTTTGGTCTTCAAGCTCTGAGATTCTCTCTTCGGCTTGGCTGATTCTGCTTTCCTGCTTATTAGTCTGTTGTTCATTTCCATCACAGTATTCTTTACTGCTGTCATTTCTGACAACAACTCCTTCCTATTTTCCTCTTGTCTCTCCTCAATTTTTTAAATTCTCTCCATTAATGTCTTGATGTCTGGGTTTGTTGCATGTAACCAGTCATTCTGGGGACTCTTCATTGTCTGTGTTCCAGAATCTGTTTTCTCATTGTCTGATCTCCCAGGGGTCTGTGTAACACCTATATTCTTCTTTTGGTTTTTCTTCATTTGTGCGGTTCTTCCCCCCTCCTTACTTTTTCCTTCCCTCCACGTCACCGTCTTCTTTAATTCTGTTATTCAGGGGTAAAGGGATTGGTTTTACTTCTGTTTGTTCAATCTCCTATTCTTTATGTACGTCCTCTTACTTTGTTCAATTCTGAAGTTGCACTGTAGGTTGGAGGTGGTCCTTTTTGCAGTTTTGAGATGTACTTAAGGGGAGAGCTGTGATTCAAAATCTGTCTGCAGGTCCTGGTATTCGCTGACAGGCGTGTGGATAATGTGGAACCCACTTCCCACTGCCCTGGAATCTTTCCAGGGTAGTGGGGCTGTAGGTTTACTCCCTGAAATAAAATGTGGTTAGCAGAGGGGAAAGAATGGAGCAGATAGTGGGTTGAAAAGGGGAGTGGAGAGATAGAGGAGTAAAGGGGGAAACAAACGAGTGTGCCAACAAATAGAGAGAGAGGCCTATACTGAAACAGATAAAAACAATAGACCACCGCTACAGTCGAACCAACTCTCATACAAACAAAAATAAAACATATAGTGATGCTAGCATACCAGCTATCCAACCATCTTATTAGTGTGCTGTTCCTCTATACAAAGACCTGGTTCACAGACAGAATAAAAGAGAAGAAAAGGAAAGGGAAAAGAGAAAAAAGGGAACAATACAGTAGGAATAGAATTAAGTCATTAAACTAATAGAATCAATGAAGCACACTCTGAGACATTTCGTTTAAGTCCAATGTCCTTTCAGGTCTGATTTCTCGTTTTTTTTTTTTTTTTTTTTTTTTTCAAGCTGGTAAATTAGTTTGCAGTTAGGGTCAGTTCCCCTGATCTGCTGTGAAGGACAGTTCAAAATAACCTCGGTTCAAAAGTTTAGTCTATGTCTTTATGAAGCTTGTCTCTCCCGTTTCGGTGTTGTTACCTTGAATCGCCAGCAGGTGGTGCTATCTCATCTGCTCGCCCCAAAGGGGGTGGGGCCGGACAGGAACAAAATGGCTGCCTGCCTCCGAGCAGGCAACAGGAACCCCGCGCCGGGTGGGCAGGACAGTCTCCGTCGCAGGAGCGGTGGCAGCGATCCCAGCAGATCTTCCCTGAAGCGGTTTGATGTGGATCTCCTCCGGCCGGGTTGTGATGAGCTACCCGTGCCAGATGCCGCGGCGGGCGCGGCGGCGGCGACGGTGGCGGCGGCGGCGGCGGCGGCGGGAGCACTGGTGGGGGGAGGGGCTGCGGCAGCAGCGGGAGAGGACGATGCAGTAAAAATGTCCAGTCCTTGCGATGTTCCAGTGATAGCGATGGCCGAGCTCTGTTTGAGGAGTAGGCTGCGATGCTGGGGTCCCCAGCCTCCCGGGGGCGAGAGTCAGAGACCCACTGCAGATCTCCCTTGCAGAGGGCTTCAGACACCGGGTTGCCAGGTCGCCATCTTGCCCCGCCCCCCGTCAATGCTTTCTAATGATTTGCTTCTTTTTTTTTCCACAATGGAGTGCTAAAAACTCAAGTTAACTTTACAATTCTAGGCAATTGGACAAATCCAGTATGCTAGCATTCTTTACTTTCCTTGAGCACATTCTATAACACATGGTCTTATATTACTGTTCTGCACTCTAAAGACTCAAACTTGTTTCTGGAACTTTAATTATAATCAAATTACAATCATTGTTTCTGTTTAGTTATGGGCCAACTGCTTCTAAACAATTAACAAGCAGATCATGTAACTAAATGTAGGAGAAATACCATGTTCCCAACAAAAACAGAAGAAACTGAATTATATTTATAATTTTCCACATTATATTTCTCAGGTGGGTTTATGGGAAGCTGGAACTTTGTCATTGCCTTGGCCTAACATCTCCACTTATCTTTTTTTTTAAATGGCATTTTTAATTCATGGGGTACACATGTGTATTCATTACCTGGACATATCTGAGTAAATAGACATCCCTGTCCATGGATGAGAAGACTTAATATTGCTAAGATGGCAGAACTACTCAAACTGAAATACAAATTCAACACAATCTTTAGTTTTAATCCTCATCAAAATCACAGCTGACTTATTTTTTTGGCAAAAATTGACAAGCTGATGACAAAATTCATATGGAAATGCAAAATATTCCAAATAACTAAAACAACTTGCAAAAGAAGAACCAGATTGGAGGACTCATACTTCCAGATTTTAAAACTTACTATAAACCTGCAGTAATCAAGATAGTGTGTGGTTGACATAAGGAAAGTCATATAAATAAATTTAATAGAATCGAGAGTACAGAAATAAGCTCTTATTTTTATGTTCAACTGATTTTTGACAATGGTTCCAAGACAATTACGTGGAGGAATTATAGTCTTTTAAATAAATGATACTGGAGCACATGGATACTCACATGCAAATGAATAAAGTTGGAATCCTACTTCACACCTTACATAAAAATTAACTCAAAATTGTTGATAAGAGAATCAAAACTCCTAGAAAAACCTATAGGAACTAACCTTCATGACCTTGGATTGGGCAATTATTTCCTTGACACAAAATCAAAAGTGCAAGTGACAAAAAAACCCCATAAATTGAAATTTGTCAAAATTGAAAATGCTTGTGCTTTAAATGACACTGTCAAGAAAGTATGTGTATGTGGTTTATTTTTTAAGTTGGCTGGTGGGTGTTATGGGATTTATTTATTTGTTTGTTTGTTTATTTATTGAGTCAGAGTCTCACTCTGTCACCCAGGCTGGAGTGCGGTGTCACGTTCAGGGCCACGGCAGTCTCGACCTGTTGGGCTCAGGCAATCCTTCTGCCTCAGTCTTCCAAGTAGCTGGAGCTACAGGTGCGCACCACCACGTCCAGTTAATTTTTTGATTTATTGTAGAAACGAGGTCTCGCCATGTTGCCCACACTGGTCTTAAACTCCTGGGCTTAGGCAATTCTCTTGCCTCAGGCTCCCAAAGTGCTGGGATTACAGGCTTGAGCCACCGCGCCCAGCCAGGGTGCATGGGTTTATAAATGCTATTCTCTCTACCTGTTTGTGACTGAAATATTTCAGAATAAAAACTAAAAGTATGCAATGAAGTTTGTAATCAGCAATCTCCATTCTAGGCTGGAGCTTCCAAACAAATGCTGGTTTCTCTACTTGAGAGTCTAGACTCCAGAGCCAGACTTCCCAGATTCCAAACCCTACTCCATCCCTCACAGTTGTATGGCATTGGGCAAGTTTCTTAACCTTTTGTGCCTCAGTTTCCCCTTCCATTAAATTGATTTTTATGCATCTCAAGGATATTATAAAAATTAAGTGACTTATTACATGTCAAGTACAGTGCCTAGTGCCTGATAAATGCTTAAAAGACATCAGTCTTGTTATAATTTACAAACCAATGGACTCATTGCCATTCATTTTTCCAGCTGTTTCTCATTGGATAGTCATTCAAGGTAGTTATCAAAAAAATGCTTTTTGCTAATGCCCACTGCACCCTTCCTTTTAGGATGTGCAGAGCTCCTTGTTTCCAGAGATGTCAGACCAAAAAGCCGGGGAATAAATTCTGTTTGGCTTTGGTTTCTAAAAGTCTAAGCCCTGAGGGCCACTGAGAGGACTCAAAACATAAAGGAAACATTTAGAGAGGCATTAATGGAGTAAGAAAGACTTTCCCTCCTCCCCAAGGCTAGAGAAAGACCGCCAGGCTTGGGAGAGAGGAGGCACTGGCTGGATTTTAGAGAAAGGGCAGGTATCTGCTCAAGGCAGCATCTAGCAGAGGAGGCAGGAGAAAGATCTGAAAATACTGAAGATTGACTTTCTGAAGCTGCCTCCCTGAAATGGAGTCATTGTTGGGAGGCTCCAGAGGCCAGCTGGGCATGGAGGCACTGTGAAAGAGAAATGGTAACGAGGACCCATAAGGACAGATGACATCAAGGACTTGTCAGCTCTCTCTCCCTGGCATGTCTGTAATCCCCCTCTGTAATCCCTCTGAAACTTCAACCTTGGGGAAAGGATCAACAAGCCCTGAATCAACTAAGGTCAAGCCTTCAAAATTTGAAAATGGGCTAAAAATAGGTTATATTGCTTGGACCCCTGAGCTGGTAGAGTAAGCAGCTAAGATGGTAGGTAGCATCTTAAGATGCCCCAATGTTTTTTATCTCCTGATATTGATGCTGTTGTATAATCTCCTTCTCTTCAGCGTGGGTTGGACCTAGGGACTTGCTTCTAATGAATACAGCAAAAGTAGTGGGATGTCACTTTTAAGATTGAACTACAGAAGACTGACTTCCATCTTGCTCACATTCGCTTTCTAGATCACATCCAAAGAGCCAACTGTCATGTTGGGAACTGCCCTATGGAGAGACCCATGTGGCAAAGAAATGAGGGAAGCATTCAGCCAGCAGCCAGCAGCCAGCAGCAAGGAGCTGAAGTCCTTAGTCCAATAACCCTCTGAGAACAGAAGCCTGTCAACAGCCACATTAGTGATCTGGGAAGCAGATGGGAGAGATAGATGATGAACCAGAGAAGCTAGTGGACCTATAACCCACAGAAACTATGGGACAATCAGTGTTGCTGCTTTGAGCCACTACATTTTAGGGTAGAATAGATAATGAAACAGACATACACTACATATATAAATGTAGTCATCAAGTGGATAGATGATACAATTTTCTTTACAGAGAATATGGCAGAGAAACTATGGGAAGTCCAATCCTTGGATGTGAAGATAAATGCTTCTTGTTCCCGTGGTCACTGTTTCTGCTTTAGGTACATAATTGAGAGGAAGGGGATCTCGGTTCAAAAGGCAGTACTGTTGCTGGGTGGGTATGTGGACATGGAGCATTCTTTTTTTTATTTACTTATTTTTTTTTTGAGTTGGAGTCTCACTCTGTCGCTCAGACTGGAGTGCAGTGGCTGCTCCCGGCCACCGCAGCCTCGACCTGCTGGGCTCTGGCGATCCTTCCGCCTCAGCCTTCCAAGTAGCTGGAACTACAGGTGCACGCTACCACACCCGGCTAGTTTTTTTGATTTGTAGAGATGAGGTCTCGCCAAGTTGCCCAGGCAGGTCTCGAACCCACAGGCTCAGGCAATCCACTCGCCTCAGCCTCCCAAAGGCACGGGATTACAGGCTGAGCCACCGAGCCCGGCGACATGGAGCATTCTTACCCACCTTGAGCCCACCCTCGTATCTGACAACTGGGGATAGGAATAGTGCCTGCCTTACAGGACTGTTGACAGATTTATTGAATAATGTGGGTGAGAAGCACTTCATAAACTGCAAATTGCTATGCAGTTTTAGTTATTATATTACACGCTTATATTAATTCATAGTACATGATTAATTATTTTTTTTCTCAGTTAACCAGGTACCCTAGTCTTTGGACTAAAAAAAAAATCAAGATAAAAAGAAATTTTGAAAGGTATTTTTTACTACTTCTCTGCAATGCAATTTCAGAATAATAGTGTATCCAATATAAGACAGAAATTCTTTTCTTTTTTTTTTTTGAGTTGGAGTCTCACTCTGTTGCCCAGGCTGGAGTGCAGTGGCACACTCACAGCCACCCCAGCGTCAACTTGCTGGGCTCTGGCGATTTTTCCACCTCAGCCTTCCAAGTAGCCGGAACTACAGCGCGCACTACCACACCCAGCAAATTTTTTATTTATTGTAGGGACGAGGTCTCACCAAGTTGCCCAGGTTGGTCTTGAACCAGTGGGCTCAGGTAGTTCACACACCTCAGCCTCCCAAAGTGCTGGGATTACAGGCTGAGCCACTGAGTCTGGCCTAGAAATTATTTTCTATTAAAGAATGATGGGGCAACCCCGTCGGGTCCCCCCCACTGTGGGAGCTTTTCTGTCCTCTCAATAAAACCTGCTTTAGGAAAAAAAAAAGAAAAATGAACAGCTTTTACAAAGAGAATTGGTTTGTAGAGAGACTTATATAAATTGAATTACCATTTATATAAAATCTAAAACAAGTCAAGATTTGAACCCAGGTCTGGCGAAGTAATAAATGTTCAACATATACTTATTAAATGAACTATTGTATACTATGTTTGGAATCTCTCCAGTATTTCTCTTTCTATTAGAATGAATTCAACTATTGATGAATTCTGATGTGGTTACTAATATATTACTTTCCTTATATTTCTCATTTTAATTTGGCTTTCATTACTTTTTCAGTGCCCTTTTTTTGGTTAAAAATTTAACATTCATACTTCCAACAAATGATGACATTGCTTCTATTCCTTTAGTGCTGCCAGATAAAATACAGGGCACCAAGTTAAATTTAATTTCAGATAAACAACGAATATTTTTAAATATAAATATGTCCCAAATATTTCATGGAGCATACTAAAAATTATTTGTTGTTTATCTCAAATTCAGATTTAACTGCATGTTCTGTATTTTTGTTTGCTAGATCTGGCAAACGTAGTCTTCCTCCTAAATAAAACTAGAACTATTGCATATTTTGTATTCATTATACATTCTTTTCTCTTTCTTGCTCTTGCCAGTAAGAAATATTAGTTCCAAATTTTAAAATAAAAATATATTTAAAAAAATAGTTACAGCCGGGCTCGGTGGCTCAGCCTGTAATCCCGCGCCTTTGGGAGGCCGAGGTGAGTGGATTGCCTGAGCCCGCGGGTTCGAGACCCGCATGGGCAACTTGGCGAGACCTCATCTCCACCATAAATCAAAAATTAGCCAGGCATGGTAGCGTGCGCCTGTAGTTCCAGCTACTTGGAAGGCTGAGGTGGAAGGATCGCCAGAGCCCAGCAGGTCGAGGCTACGGTGGCTGGGAGTGGCCACTACTCTAGTCTGGGCAGCAGAGTGAGATTCCAACTCAAAAAAAATTTAAAAAAAATTAAAAAATAAAAAAATAGTTACAATAGTAACATTATCAATTTCTCTGATCATGGCTATCTTTTGAATCCCACTTCAACTGTATGGGATAGAACAATCCAAACTGCTTTTCTTACTGTTACACTCAACATGGCACAGAACACATCTGAGCATCAAAATGTGAGTGAGTTTTTTCTACACCAAGCAATTATTTCACAGACACCAACTGGGTGTCTAATTCAATTTAATCCTGACACTACGTAACTGGAGATAGTGAGTGTCAGATCCCACAGGTAAAGTGCTCAGTTCTACAAGATTGTCCCCATTTCAGATGCCAATAACAAGACCCAGGTTATGACCCATGTTTCTGTCCCACTTGGTATAAACTGAGGTTCCCATGGCTGCCTCCTTGGGTTTGATAATTTGCTAGAATGGCTCACCGAACTCAGGAAAATATTTTACTTATATTTACTGGTGTATTATAAAGGATACTATAAAAGATATTGATCAGTAATTAAATAAAGAGTACATAGAGTGAGGTCTAGAAGGGTCCCAAGGGCAGGATCTTCTGTCCTTGTGGAGCTGGAGTGCACCATCTTCAATGCATGTGGATGCATTAATCATTCTAGAAGCTTATCAAGTCTAGTTATACAAAAGTTATACAAAAGTTTTCATAGAGCTTAATCTTCAGCTCTCGCATCCACTTCCCATAGGTGAGCGGGCAGGGCTGGAAGTTCCAACCCTATAATCACTTGGTTTTTGCGGTGACTAGTACCACCATCTAGAAGCTATCTAGTATCCCATGCTAAGGCACAGCATTGGCTAAGGTGTAATCAAACGGGGATCATGAAAAACAAAAGACACTCCTATCACTCAAGAATTCCAAAGGCTTTAGGAATTCTGTGGCAGGAACTGGGAACAAAGATTAAATATATTTCTTATTATGCCACACTTTCCTTCAGGATTTATTTTCTTTTAGCTGCAGTATACTCTGTAAAAATGCAAACATCTGAAAGAAATACATTTTGCCTTTGTATATTTGAAAGTGCCTTTAACACTCAATCTTGAGTAGCTAGTGCAAAATTCCAGGTTGACAGTTATTTTCTCTCAATGCTTTGAAAACCCTACTCTCTAGTCTTCTGAAATTTGTTGTTCTAATCAGAAGTCTGCTGTTAGTCTATTTTTTTTTTTTAGTTTTGTTTTTCCCTCTGATAGCTTTTAAGGTTTTCTTTTTACTCTTGATGTTCTATGTTTTTACTATGATGCATCTAGGTATCAGTCTATTTTTACTTATGCTGCTAAATTTGAATTTTTAGTTGAAGGATTAATATCTTTCCTTAGGTGTGAATAATTCTTAGTCATTATCTCTTTGATTATTTCTTCTTCCTTTTACAATTTTCTGTTTTTCTGGAAACTCTGTTAGACTTAAAGATAAGCATCACATCTTTTAAATGTTTATCATTATTTTTCTCTTTATCAGTCAATGCCACATTCTGGGTGAATTTCCAGAATTGGTCTTTCTTCTTCTTTAAAAAAATCTAACAATTCTTGCTTCATTCTGCCCTTTTCTCTTCATAGCTTATTGTTCTTTTAAAAAATAAATGCTGTTTCTTTATTTCTCTGAGTATCCCAAATACTCTTATTTTTATATTAATTTCATCAGGAGTAAATTTATTATTATTATTTGGCTATCCTTCTTAATTCCATTGTTTTTATTTTCATTTATATTGTATTTGCTAGATCACCCTGTGTAGGAATTATTTTTCTTTTCACTCTCTGTGCTCACTATTTCTCTCCACTACCCACATCTAGTGGTTTAATTTTGTCAGCTCAAGGTTCTCTTCCCATGGTGTAATTGAGAATATTGCAGATCCATGCAGTTCTTGGAGAGAACTTTAGGTCTAGTCTTAAAGCAGAGTGAAATTTGAGGTAAGTCTCAACTATTTTCCCTTCCTCCTAGTTATACAACCTTATAGAAGATCCGGCGTTCAGGTAATAGTTGGTGATAACTTTCTTTAAAGTTTTTTTTACTATTAGGACAGCCAATAATTTTTTAAAAGCAAGTCTGGCTTCAGTTCTCTATCTTGCTTGGGCACTGTCAGTTTCTGTGATCCCATGGGACCTAAAATTCTGGTTGTTCTGCCTCCTTATGGAGACAGATCCCAGCAGGCCTGTGATTTTATTTCTGCATACTACTTTGTCTTTCTGTCCCATTCTTTCTCACAAAGAAATTTTTCTTATTTTTCAACCTGACAGTGTCCTTTTAATCTTCTCTTTTTAAAAAAATTTCTTTCTCTCTCTCTCTCTCTCTCTCTCTCTCTCTCTCTCTCTCTCTCCGAATTTACTGGGAGGACAGATAAAGTTCCCACAGTGGGAGGGGACCCGAAGGGATTGCCCTTTTTCATGTTATTTCTATGTGTTTGAACAGAAAGCACAGGCGCACAAGGAAAACCTCAAAGTATAAACTTTTGTTGATCCTTTTGACTACATACTCCAGTATTTGATACATTGAATAAGTGAGGGCCAGTGATCTACAACAGTCTGGAAACTTAAATAAATTACCAATAAAGTTAACACACACTCAATGATCTAAATGAAAGAGCATTGTTTTATAAGGTGTTCTCTGAGAAAATTCCATGGTCAAATACACTTGGGACATTTTGCATAATATAATCTATTCACAGAGAGACTCAAAGTGAATTTTTTAAAAATCAATTTGTAAACAATGAAACCGAGTGTCAGAGAGGTTAAATAGTTTTTGTATATATTGAACTTAAGTCTGTACTTTTCCTTCAAGTACATAAACATCATGATTGATTATTTATGAGATTTTTGTGTGTAGTTTCTTTCTCTCATCAAAGTATTAAGCTCTATAATGAACAAGTGGATTAATTTGACACTTCCCACTATACTGCTCTGGCCCAAAGAAATAATCATGCATAAGTGATATAAGAGGTATGTATGTAGCCTGTATTTCACAGATCATGCCAAATTGATGGTTACAAAGAAAAGGATAAAAAGTGAAAGAACATGGCTGGGCTTGGTGGTTCAGCCTGTAATCCCAGCACTTTGGGAGGCCGAGGTGAGAGGATTGCCTGAGCCTGTGGGTTCGTGATCAGCCCGGGCAACTTGGCGAGACCTTGTCTCTACAATAAATCAAAAACTAAGCCGGGCGTGGTAGCATGTACCTGTAGTTCTGGCTACTTGGAAGGCTGAGGCGGAAGGATAGCTGGAGCCCAGCAGGTCAAAGCTGTGGTGGCCATCAGTGTGCCACTGCACTCCAGCCTGGGTGACAGAGTGAGACTCCAACTCAAAAAAAAAATGAAAGAACAAAGCTGACATTTCTCCAGCTCTACTACTACCAAGTCTGCAATACTATCATGTTTATTCCAAGTTAATGCTTCAGGACCATCACAAAACATCTGCCGTTTACTTCCCAGTTTCTATCAATGTCTCTACAGTCGAGGCCACTAGTGTCAGTGTAAATGCCCCTGCCAAGGCCCAGTGTCGAAACTTTTTATACTCAATGTCTTCTCCAGATCAGATGTCAGCTATGTGGGTGATTTGGAGCAAGAAACCAAAGCTTCCCTCTCCCTTCTTACTTTGGAACCATTTGAACAATCATTAGGAAAGAAAGGCATACTAATATCAGCTATTTTTATTTATAAAATCTGAATTGCAATGCTTGGCATTAGAGTCACTCTCTTGACAAGTGTAATTTTGGGGGGTGAAGGGTACCTGCTATGTATCAGGCACTATAGTATTCCAGGCACTTAGATATATCAATGATTGAAACAGACAAACTTCTGCCTTTGTAAAGCATATATTCTGGAGAGAGGGGAGACACATAGTAAGCAAACTTAATACCTAAGTAGATGGTACAGTATGAAAAGGCAAAAAGTACTATGGAAAAAAGAGAAGGGTAAAGTAGATCAGTGATGTGGGATGAGGGAAGTTTGAATTTTCAGTAGGTGCTGTCAGGAAGA
Source organism: Carlito syrichta (assembly GCF_000164805.1). Taxonomy (NCBI): domain Eukaryota; kingdom Metazoa; phylum Chordata; class Mammalia; order Primates; family Tarsiidae; genus Carlito; species Carlito syrichta. The sequence goes on from NW_007250863.1 coordinate 12,082, forward strand.
CCTCACTGACAAGGTGATAATTGTATGGGGATATGATAGAGCTGAAGGATGACGCCATGTGAATATCTTGAGGAAGAACATTCCAGGCAGAAGTAACAGTAAGTGCACAAACCCTGCCATTCACATTTACAAATGAGCTAGGAAGTCAGTGTGAGAGTTGTGGACTGAGTGAGGGGAGGAGAAGCAAGATTTGATATCTGAGAGGGCATAGAGGACCAGCTGGGTAGGGCCTTGGGGATCAAGGTAAGGCTTTGGCTTTTATTTTGAGTAAAATGAGGCAGGAAGCCTTTGAAAAGTTTTGAGCAAAGGAGTGACAAGGCTGATTTATGTTTTAACAGGATCATTCTGTTGGCTGGTTGAATACTGATTGTTGTAGAAAAGGATAGAATCGGGGATACAGATTAGGAGGCTCCTAAAATGCATCAGCTAGTTTTTGCAGCTTGACAAACTACCGAACGCTTAGTTGCTTAAAATAATTTCATTTACTTGCTCACATTCCTGTGGACTGGCAGTTTGGCCTGGGCTCAATTGTGATAGCTCATGTCTGTCATACATGGGCTTGCCTGGGATTATTCCTAGTACTGGGGCCTCCTCTGGGAAGGTTGGGATCCTAGAAGAGGCCTGGCTTCTTCAGGTGGCAGCAGCATTCTAAGGGGACAAGAGTGGAAGCATCCATTCTTATGCTCAGAACTCACATAACGTCACTTCTGTTATTAATATCACTTGTGTCACATTCTATTGGTCAAAGCAAATTGCAAGTCCACCTGACATTCAAGGGACAGGTAAAGAGAATCCACCTTTTGAAGAAAGAAGTTGCCAATAATTTTTGGCCTTTTTTTTTTTTTAAAGTTGGGGTCTCACTCTGTCACCCAGGCTGGAGTGCAGTGGCATGCTCACAGCCACCCCAGTGTAGACCCTCTGGGCTCTGGCGATTCTTCCACCTCAGCCTTCCAAGTAACCGGAACTACAGGCATGTGCTACCATTCCTGGATAATTTTTTATTTATTGTAGAGACAAGGTCTTGCTAAGTTGTCTGGGCTGGTCTCGAATCTGTGGGCTCAGGCAATCCACTTGTCTTGGCCTCCCAAAGTGCTGGGATTACAGGCTAAGTCACCGAGCCCAGACTTTTGGACATTTTAAATTTACTACATGCAGTAATCCGAGCATGAGGTTATAGTGGTTTGGACCAGGATGATAGCTGTGAAGGTGGTGAGAAATTGGATTTTAGATATAGTTTGAAGGTAGAGTCAACAGAATTTCCTGACAGATGTTGTGTGTGGTGTGAGACAAAGTGGAATCCAGGATGATTCTAGGATTTCTGACCTGGCTAACTGGAAAGATAGAGGGAGTTGGCATCATATGAGGTAGGTAAATGATACTTCCCTGAGTTGGATTTTGCTCAGATTTGCAGGGGAAGTTGTACACCTGCAGGACTTCCTATGGGGCAAGCCTATCCTCAGAGTTTGCCACAACTGGCAAGGGCAGACTATAATCCAAACTCCTCATCGTCATGAGATCTTCAGAGAGAACTGGCAGAGTCCAGAGCTGAGTGCATTCAGGTCCTTTTCCTAAATCTCCAACTAGTTAAATTACTTCTCACAGTGGAAGAGCATGAAGAAAGAGGGCAGAGAACCATGAAGCCAAGAACAGGGAGGGGCAGCTCCTTCCTACTGGCCCGAGCTGCTGCCTACTCAGGGCACTGTCTTAGGATCCAACACACTTGGCCAGATTCTTCTCCTTGGCCTACCTGTTGATGCATAAATTACAGACAGACTTTCTTTTTTTTTTTGAGTCGGAGTCTCACTCCGTCGCCCAGGCTAGAGTGCAGCTCATGGCCACCCTAGTGTCAACCTGCTGGGCTTCAGTGATCCTTCCACCTCAGCCTTCCAAGTAACTGGAACTACAGGTATGTGCTACCAAACCCAGCTAATTTTTGACTTATTGTAGTGACAAGGTCTCGCCAAGTTGCCCGAGCTGTTCTCGAATGTGCAAGCTCAGGCAATTCACTTGCCGCGGCCTCCCAAAGTCCTGGGATTACAGGCTGAGCCACTGAGCCCAGCCACAAACAGACTTTCTTATGCTTTTACTGACTCTGGGATTTTTCTGAAATGGTTATTTAAGATGCTTTCATCTCTAAGATGAATGATTCTATCCAGAAAACATATTCTCACTAGTTTCCTCTATCCACTAAGATTAGATTAGTGAAAATAAGAATGGTCTCAATGCTTCAGATTTTACTTTCATGTGGAAAAAGCTAAAAATAGTAACACTCCTAGCAGCCTTACTTTCCATGGATCCTAGGATTTGGCACTTGTTCTCATTGTTGAAAATGGTTGCCAAAGTTTCAGCCACTGCATCTGTGCTCCAGGCAGAAGGACTGAGAAAGGAGAAGGTCTTGCTCCCTTCTTTAAAAAGACATTCCCTGGAAATAATGCATAATGTTTCTTCTATCCCACTGAACAAAAATTAGTCCCATGAACACAACTGTGTGCAAGGGAGGATAAATGTCATCTTATCTGGGTGGCAATGTGCCCAACAAAAAAATTAGGTTTTTGTTATTAAAGAAGTACAGGGTATTGGGTGACAACTAGCAGTCTCTGCCAAATTTCATTAATCAGGAGGGAACATAGGTCTTCAGCCTAAAGAATGATTACTAATTAGTGCCTCATAGAACTCATATTGGCTTGAGTTAATGCTGATTCCTTGGGCGAGATGTAATAATATTCGTGGTGGGACTTAGGTATCCTATTTTATTTAACAATATTAGGTCTAGTGGGAGTAAATACTTATTAACCTATTAAACCAATGACAATTTGTTTTTTGAGTCAGCGTCTCACCCTGTTGTCCTGGTTGGAATGTAGTAGCATGCTCACAGCTACTATAGCCTCTGCCTGCTGGGCAGGTGATTCTTCAAGTAGCTGGAGCCACAGGCACATACCACCACGCCAGGCTAATTTTAAAAATTTATTATAGAGACGAGGTTTCGTCAAGTTGCCCAGGCTGGTCTTAAATCCTTGGGCTCAGGCAATCCTCTCTCTACTGCCCTCCGAAGAGCTGGGATTACAGATATGATCCACTCTGCCTGGCTAGCCAATGACAATTCTTTTTTATTGTTTGAGTCAGAGTCTCACTCTGTTGCCCAGGCTGGAGCGCAGTGGCACTCTCACAGTCACCCAGCGTTGACCTGCTGGGCTCAGGCGATCCTTCCACCTCAGCTTTCCAAGTAGCCAAAACTATAGGAGCGCACTACCACGCCCAGCTAATTTTTTGATATATTGTAGAGATGAGGTCTTACCAAGTTGCCCAGGCTGGTCTCGAACCCCTGGGCTCAGGCAATCCTCTCGCTTCGGCCTCCCAAAGTGCTGGGATTACAGGCTTGAGCCACTGTGCCCGGCTAATAACAATTCTTTGTCATTTAATTTAAACCATAATAACCTATTTAGGAGTATTTGAAAAAGTGTAGGCCTGAGTCTGAAAAACTTGAGCATGACACATACTTGCAGGAAGTATCAAATAGAACATGTAAAGGGACTCAATAAATGGTCAACAGTCAGTAAATGCTTGACTGCCTTCCTCTCTTCCTCTCTCCCCTCTTCCTACCTTCCTTCCATTTATCAAGATTCTATGTGCTGGTGGAGAGACCTAGTTAGATGTGCTGCTTCACTGTTGCTTTTAACATAAACTGTGTCTGGCTAAATCTGAAAGGACATAAATTGTGTCTGGGGAAACCATTTGCTGAGCTGTTCACATGTCAGGTTGAGGTTGCTTGGATCTAGAGTTTTAAATAGGGCAGTTCTTATGTGAGGGTGGATGTTCAGTAACAGCTTAGAAAAAACACACTCTCATTTCTAACACCTGGCCTAAAGGGCTGCCTTTAAAAACAAACAAACAAACAAACAAACAAACAAACAAACAAACAAACACAGAACTGTAGCAGGCTTTCAGTTATGGAGACAGTAGTATTAGGCTCAGGAGCAGTGTGGGTTTTCTGTGCCCTGTACTATTTTATTTTGCTTTATATTTTATTTGAGTTGGGTCTCGCTCTGTTGCCTGGGCTGTAGTGCAGTGGCTTGATCATAGCTCCTGGGTTCAAGCAATCCTCCTGCTTTGGCCTTCTAAAGTGTTGCGGTTACAGGCATGAGCCACTGTGCCCAGCCTGTCCTGTACTTTATATAAAGGACACACTGCTTCAGAGCAGACCCACAAAAGGCCTAATAACATCTTCAGTTTTGGGCAATTCCCATCTCAGTGGTTTCTTTAGAAGCTACTGCCTGAATCATGTAAACCGCTGACAACAAAGAGTAGAAGGAGAAACATTTTTTGTAAAACATCTGTATAACATCCACTCAGGCAGCGCTGAGAGGTGGTGGGGAAAATTAATGGTTGTTTTGACAGTCTGAGTCTTTAAGCTGAGGCACTAAAAAGTACTTTTCACATCGTTAAATACAACTTCTCCGCCTTACTCAAAGTTGAGATGTAACAATGGTTGATTACTATGTGCAGGCTACTTTATCTTGACTCTTTGTCAGTAGCTCACATTGGAGGATATTAATTACATATGTCATTTGAGGCTTGGGTAAAATGATTTAGGTCTTGTTAATAGGTTTGACATTAAATTGGCAAAAGTACCTACTAAAATGTCGACAGCCTCATCCCATTTTAGGGATATTTATTGTCTCTGGGAATTTTAGTCACTAAACATATGATTAATATTTGGCATTGCCTCTTTACCTAGATGCCTTTTCTGTGGTGAGATGGATTTTTGGTTTGCTGAGTGGTGTAGTGAACAGGACTTTGGATGTAGGGTTGGGCCCCTTGGTTCAAGCCCTACCTTGGGAAGTGGAGTGAACTTGCTAAGGTCACTATGAGATTCATGATAAATAATTGTGGGTGTCAGACATTGACTTGGGTATTTCAGGTGTGCCCTACCATTTAACTGTCATGCTGGTTCGGTGAGGTGTTCTTCCTTTAATTTCAGAAAGTTTTGGTGACTCTCGCACCTGAGATTCACCTGGCAAATTCCCCTGGGTCACATGTCTTCATGTGGAACACCTTATGTCTTGTAAATTACAATAGGGTATAAACCTAAGAAATTGCTCGTGTCTTAATTCAACAGAAACAGAGTACACTGTCTAAGTGACTCCTGTGAGTCACAGGCTCAAAGGCTGTTGGGAAGGAAAAGGGTTTCTGTTACAAGATAGAAAAATAGTCTTATGGTTGTAAAAATAACAATTAGGAATAAAGTCCCATGTAAAGAGAAAGGGAGTTTGTTTCAATCTGAGGAAAACATTCAAAGAGTTGATGGTAGGGCACACATTGTGGTCTGGCTGACCCAGCTACCTTTCCAACCACACTCCCTTATCTGTTTCTGTCTTAGAGGCTCTGAAAGAAATAAGTCCATCCCACGAAGTGGTGGGAGACACCTCAGCAGTCTTGCCTCAGATGTTGAGCTCCCCGAGGGTTGTAATAGACCTGCCAGTGTTTCTTTGTGACCCACCAATAAACCCAGAGGCTTGAGCACTTTAAAGGGAGCATTACCTGCTCTTGAAAATGAAAAAATTCAGCTGGGCGCAGTGGCTCATGCCTAAAATCCCAGCACTTTGGGAGGCCGAGGTGAGAGGATTGCCTGAGCCCGCAGGTTTGAGACCAGCCTGGGCAACTTGGCGAAACCTCATCCCTACAATAAATCAAAAGATTAGCCAGGCACGGTGGCGCGTGCCTGGAGTTCCAGCTCTTTGGAAGGCTGAGGTGGAAGGATCACCTGAGCCCAGCAGGTCGAGGCTGCAGCAGTGGCCAAAGCATGCCACTGCCCTCCAGCCTGGGTGACAGAGTGCGACTCCAACTCGAAAATGAAAAAATTCTGCCTGGTGGGTCTAGAGGAAGATATTACACAGTACAGCATGTGCCTCATCGCCCCCAAATTATATCTAGAGGACTTTCTTTTCTCCAAAGTTCTTACAAAGGCTGTACCCACCAGTTTCTCCCCGACTTTTTCTTCTTTGTCAATTTTAAGCTGTATCCCCATGCCCCCATCCTTGCTAGGATGAAATAGTGCAATGTCTAGGCCCAATCTCTGTAAAGGAGAGGAGAGGGAAAATGGCAATTAATGTACTTATCATTTAATATCTGTTACTATTATAGTTCAATCAATGTAGAAGTGTAAAATAAGATATTAACGTCTATATCTGTCCTTTTGTCCCTCAATCCCATTCTCTAGATTGAAAAGACTAACTTTAAGGCCTTCAGAAGCCATCAGTGGTGTGTACCTGTTGTTCTAGGAAGAGATTGCTAGACCTCTTTTCTTGGGAAAACAAAATCCTTTTGAGGGCTTTTTGAAAATGTGGGAACAAGGTGCAGAGGCCAGTCCACAGGAGAGAGATTGTGACTAAGAAACACTATGCTGCTTTAAGTGATAATATAAAAGAATGTCCTTACTGAGTGGAGACTGGTTTAACCCTGAACCTTCCGCAAACAGAAGGTCACTGGGATTGGGAGCCTGCTGTCCTGAAGAAGGAAGGCTTGAATTATTCTACTGGATACCAAAGGAAAAGATACCCCCAAAGGCCAGAGGAGTGGGGGACAATTGACGCACCTACTTGATATGGAATTATGTTACACTTACTGTTACGTACCCTAGTGTTTTTCCTTAGCATGCAACTTTGGATGTATTTCTCTATCAGTGCTTAGAGTAAGTTTATCAAAACTTTCTGGGTAGTGAGTTAGCAGTTTAAAACACAAGGGTATAGCTCATTAATAGATGGAAATAAATGGAAATCTCTGGGCAGGGAAGTAAATTAACTTTGCTTCAAATGTCAATGTTCCTGCAGGGGCTGGAAGTGCATTTTAATGACCTTTCTATAGCCAAATAGAAAGCACATCAGCAAACCAGAGCTTGTTTTCTTTTCTAGACTTTAATTTCCTCCTTTGAACAAAGGGACAATGAGGCGTCTGATTCAGAACAGAACAAGTTGCACGGTTGTTAAATTAATGTGAAAGAGGAGAGATTGAGGTTTTTAAAATGTATGTTCAATTTTTCCATCAACAGGAGGCCTCTGCAAAATGATCACCCACTCAATAAGGGCTCTATCATTGGATTATCCAATGTCCTGAACCCCTGGGACATAAGACTTGAGGTTAGTTAAGGTCTGCTGCTTGCTGGGCCCACTCTAACATCCTTGGTTTCCTCTCTGGACTCTCTCCTTGGCTCAGTTTTCCCCTCTTTTATTCTGGGCTCTCCAGAAACACCTGTTGCCCTAATTCCTGAGACCCCAATTTGCATTGAATAAAAGTGAAAGGGTCCACTGAGGCGAGGGGGGCTGGTGTCAACGGAATAATGCAAGACTGCAACAAGGAAGAAAGTAGAAAGAAGTAAAGTTCATTAGTCACCTTTCACAGATTGGAAAGGGGGCCAACACTCAGAGGCAACTGTGGCATCGAAGGGTCAAGAACTGGGTCCAGTTCAATCAATGTAGAAGTGTAAAATAAGATATTAACGTCTATATCTGCCCTTTTGTCCCTCAATCCCATTCTCTAGATTGAAAAGACTAACTTTAAGGCCTTCATTCTCTAGATTGAAAAGACTAACTTTAAGGCCTAATATTTAAGGGCCTTTGGGGTAAGGGGGTTTAGGCCCAGAGGAATGTCCAGGGCTGTGGGTCTTTGATGTTGATCATAGCCACATGAGTCTTAGATTTTGACTCGCCAGACATTAGCATCTCATGCCCTCAGGTGGTGGGCTAGATGGAAGGAGACAAGGGAAGGGGTTTTCCTGCAAGAGACTTGTCAGACATTTTCAATCCACAAACTCCTTGTCCAAAAGGTAGTCTTATTATCATTTGTATGACTTCAGCCTGCTAATGGGCCTTAAAGTTTCTTAGAGATTATTATGTTAAACCATGAATTGAATCGTTGGGCTGTTGGATTGTCCTGGTCTTGCAACTGATGGAGATTTGCCCAGGGCATAGGGTAGGCTGCCAACTTGGCCTGCAGTAGAATGTCTGAACGCTTCCTGAAACCCACCTATTGGAAATTTATCTATGTCTAACCTGTGCTAAGCATGTCAGGGGTAAAGTCTAAGCAAAAATGGCTATGCTGATGCAAAGAGACTATGCTAAACTAAGTTTATTCTAGGTTTCTATAGGGTACCTTCTTTCATTCCCACCTTTTGCTATTTAAAAAATATTCTTTTTTTATTTTTGAGTTGGAGTCTCACTCTGTCACCCAGGCTAGAGGGCAGTGGCACGCTTCTGGTCACCACAGCCTCAAGCTGCTGTGCTCAGGCGATCCTTCCACCTCAGCCTTCCAAGTAGCTGGAACGGCAGGCATGTGCCACCATGCCCAGCTAATTTTTTGATTTATTGTAGAGATGAGGTCTCACCAAGTTGCCCAGGCTGGTCTCGAGCCTGCAGTCTCATGAAATCCTCTCACCTCAGCCTCCCAAAGTGCTAGGATTATAGGCATGAATCACTGTGCCTGGCCCTAAAAAATATTCTTATTTGTACCTGGGATCAGGGATGAAGGTCAGGCTTCTGTAGCTACTTCTGCTGAACATGGGGCATAGAGCTGCCCCTACCTTTCCAGAGCAAGAGGAGTGGATGAGAGGACAGCAGCCCAGGGAGTTGTTAAGTATCTTTGGGATCTGTATACAAAGCACTGTGTACAAGCATATGCTATTAGAATTACCACTACTATAATAAAGGCCATTATAGCCACTGTTATGACATATTGAGGATTTGATGTATTTATAGTTACCCCAGTGGGATCGACACCCACTACAGGAGTCCAGGCAGTTTTTATTTTTGCACCAGTGAATTCCTGAGTCCATATATGGATGTCCCTGCAGCTTGTCTTCAAGCTTCTTTGGGTTGTGATAAGAATTTATATACAGTTGTAAAGGGTCTTGTTAATAATGACTTTAACAAGGGTTTTTTAACAAATTTGCCTGATCATAATTAAAAATAAATAGGGACAGATCATTTCACATCCACATGGTCTGTTCAATCTAAAGAGTTTTACATCAGACTGTTACATACAAAAGTGATCAAAGTCTGAAGAAGAAAAAATTGAAAACATTAGAGACATGTATAAGGTTGCAGAAATTGCAGGAAATTATAATGAACAAGACAATTTAAAACAGGTAGATGTTGGTAAGAGAAAACTGTCCCTTTTGTTTTATGATAGGTCTGAAATACCTTTTCAATGATTGATATGCTAGAGGGTGAAGCCTAGGTAACCTCTATGCCAGAGAGATGGGAGACTGACAACTCTCTGCATTTGATGAGAGGAGTGGGGTGCTATTGACCTTTTGACAGGGAAATATTACCTTAAAGTTTAACAAAAATAATTAGTAATACTTTAAACAGAAAGTCATTTTGTTATCCATCCTCAATTGGATTTGTACTCCTTGTGCCTGGAAGGAAATTTTAAAATCATAGTGCACTGAAAAGCACTATGGCTGATCACAAACCCTTGTGAGTGAAATCCATTCACCTGGTCTACAGGCAGTTCAGGACAAGGGTGTGGGGTGAGTGTGGCTCCTGAAGCTTGTTTTGTACCTCACCCTAGAGAGACTGAATTAAGAACTTGAAGAGTTTAAGAATTAAAGGTTTTAAAAACATAATGTTATAACACAGGATTACAGTAGTTATTTCAAAGTTACTTATTTAGCTAAGCGATAACCCAGAGGTTTTGAAAAGTAAAAAAAAAAAATTTTTGTAACAAAGACAAAAGTGAATTTTCTCTCTTCCTCTCCCCTTCTATTGTTTATAGGAGAAAATCCTTTTGGAGATTGTTAATTAAGAGGCTCATGTTTTGGTCTCTGAGTAACATTTTGGCCTGGCATTCGTGTAGTTGATATCAATAGTAAATTTATAGAAACTTTTTGTAGCCTTGAGTGTTCATAGAACTTTTTTCACACATTTCTTTTCAGAGACCTTGTACATACCATGTTCAACATATTCATATTATTTTTATGACATGCTTGAACCTTGTATTTCTGTCCTATAGTTTCTATAACCATCCATTCTGTTATAGAAAATGTGCCACACAAGATCCTTTTCTATACAAAATTATTTTTCTTTCCTTTATCCTTTCTTACCAAAAACATACTTTTATATCAACAACTTTCTTATATTTTTCCTTTGCTTTCTGTTTTTTTTAAACCATTTTATAGATAACTTTTTACATTTATATTTTGAATTAACCTTTAGTAACTTTTGACTAAGATAAAGCTATATAATTTCTATGGATGGCCAGGACCAGAAGGCTGGCACATGTGTTAATTAAGAAATTAATTTGGGTTCTAGTGCCCTAATATTCACCTGGGATTTGTTGGGGGTGATGGTGAGTCAATGTCAGGCACTTTAGCAGATTTCCAGGCCTTCTTAAGTGGCCACCATTTCTGAGCCAGGTGTTTTCTCCTCTCTTCAGAAGAGAGTCCACCTGCTTACCAGTGGCTCTCTAGCCTGAACAGTGGACAGGATCCAGAAGGTTTAGGCCCCTTTGGGGCAACTATGCTTTTAGTGCCCATGCAGACTATAACCATAAGCAGCAGACACCATCCCCTTAGCAGATTAATTCTTACCAGGTCTCTGATGGGCAGTTGGAGCTTTGTCACTAATTATGATGCCAATTAGGGTGCCTCTTTGGCCCTCTGGTTCTGCAGCCTTCCATGCTGGAACCCTGTTGCTTTTCTAATGTCTTGACTAGAAAAAAAAACAAAATTCATAAGTTCCTTTTTTAATTGGCTACACATATTAAATTTGATAACTTTTGTCTGTAACAGTCTGATGTACAACTCTTTAGCGTGAACAGACCACATGGATGTGAAATGATCTGTCCCCATTTATTTTTAATTATGACCAGGCAAATTTGTTAAAAACCCTTTATAAATTGCTAAATTACAGTTTTAGTTGTAAGGTGTGGGCCATTAGGTGAGAGTGATCAGTTCCCATCACACAGAGTACCCAGTATTTCTGGCAGGAGAAGTCCTAGGCTTGATAAAGTGTTCGCAGGGAGTAATGAGCCTTAAAGTGTTACCTGTCCTGAAGCGGGGAGGGGAGCTAGCCAGGCACACCAAAGTGACTTAACTTTCTTTTTTATAAAAACTTTAGCAAGCCTGATATAACAAACGCTGGGTTGGTGTTATTTAGCACTAATGTTTTAGGACATGGTAAAGTTGGAAGTAAGATTTTACTAGAGAACTTGCAAGTTTGGTTTGGCAAAGCAGATTAAAATGACAGTTGACTCCTTTTCAGTTAATTAACAGGATTAATTAACATGTGGTCCCCTTACTTTTGTCCAGGAAGAGGGTCGATATAGTCACTGTTTAGATTTGAGAGATTTATCATAGAAAAACAAACAAGAACTTTTTTTTTTTGAGCTGGAGTCTCATTCTGTCGCCAGACTGGAGTGCAGTGGCCACTCCTGGCCACCGCAGCCTCGATCTGCTGGGCTCCAGCGATCCTTCTGCCTCAGCCTTCCAAGTAGCCAGACAGGCGCACGCTACCACGCCAGCTAATTTTTGATTTATTGTAGAGATGAGGCCTCGCCAAGTTGCCCAGGTGGGTCTCGAACCTGCAGGCTCAGGCAATCTACTCACCTTGGCCTCCCTAAGTGCTGGGATTACAGGTTGAACCACCAAGCCCGGCCACAAACAAGAACTTTAATGTCTTTTGTCTGGCCACCTCCCTGAGGGAAGACCAGTTAAGCCTGCGTGTGTGGTGGAGAAGGGTTGGGGGGGGAGGGGAGGCAGCACGCATGGTTTGACTTGCTGCAGCTAGTGCGGCTGCCACCAGAGGGTTATCAGGCAGTGGGGTAGGGAGAGGAGAAGGCTGGAGGCTGGGGTCGGTGCCATGGGCCTCTGGCACTGGCCCCTCCCCTGCAGGTAAAGGTGGAGGGCGAGAAGAAAGAACAGGAAGGGAAACAGATGAGTGAAATAGCAAAAGCAGATTATGCGACAGGAGAAGTTAAACCAGCTGGGTCCGCATCTGAGTTGCCAGAGGGAAACAGGTAGGAGATAAAATAATCAAAAAAGGAGTGTGGGAGTGCCACAGGAAGAAAAAGGGGTGCCATTTTGCAAACCTCCGACCATTTGCTCTTGTGGTCAAGTTGGAGTGTACCAGAGGTAAGAGACTTGCCTTGGGCCCATCTCCTGGTTGCCTAGCCGGTATCCAGGAGAGCTTAGGGCAGATGCTCCTGTCTAGTGAGAGGGTCCTGAGAATAATCAGAGGGCAAAAAAGTGGTTTTTAGAATGATCTCTGAGAGGCACGAAAGAAAAAACTGTCCATGCTCTCAGCTGCATCCCAGACCAGGGTTCAGTGAAATTAGCCTGAAGGTATGAGAATTGGGTAAAAGGGCATCCCCTTTGCTCCTCCTCTCATAGGAGGCAGCACTTCTGCCAGCAGCGGGGCCTGGCGCGATAGGAGCTGAGATTCCACAGAGGTTCCTAGGTCCCAGCAAAGCTACCAAACTGGGGACAGTGTCCTCTCAGGTCACGTTCAAAGACCTCTATGGGAGGCCAGCTCCTGCAGACCAGGGTTTCCTGAAGGAGAGAGGGAGTCGGTGAAAGAGAGAAAAACATGGGATATTTGACTTCTCTGCTGCAAGCAGGACAAATGCCATTTATTGTTAGTTCACATTCAGATTATATACTTTTCTACAAAGAAGTAGTCTTTGAAAATTTCTTGGCATCAGACACAATTAGTTAGTTGACCACAGAGGAACAGACAGTATTTTTTGATGTTTCTTCTTGAACCATTATCTAAATCCCAATGACGTACTGTCTGCTTCAGTGAATTTTTAAGAATAGATAACTTTCTCTTAAGACATACTGTTTTTCTGCACAACAATGTTTTTTTCTTTACCAAACTTCATTACACTACTCTATTTATTCTTATTTTCCTTAACTCTTAAACTTATTAATTATATTCTAGTCATATTAATTATTATTAAACTTTAACCATAATGACGTACTGTTTACTTTCTAAAACCATAACATCAAACATGTTTATGTACAATGAGTTACAAATTCTCTTACTGTCTTATCTTTAAAAATTATTATTCTAAACATTAACTATAAATTTTATAAACTCCTAACATTTTCTAATGATTATCATTTCTTAATGTCCATACAAAACTTACTTATTTCTATAACCATTACATTATAAATCACTACCAAGTTCTAAGCCTATAATTGTTACATAGATTAGCGAGTCACACCTGACCTTCACACAGCAATTTGCATCTAACTGGGGTAAAACAGCATTCTCAAGGTTTTTAACCGCAAGTTGGCCTGACTAGTTTTCCACAATGTCACACCTGGCATTTACAGTCTGTGTCAATTATCCCCTGTTAGGGAGACTGGGTTTTAATGTTTATAAAACAAAGGTTCTCCTGGGCTCAAGTCATCTCAGTTACAATCTCTAACCAGAATTACAAATCTCCTTAACAAAGGGAAGTAAAGCCAAGGGTGCTCTAATATTTATGTGATTGTTAATTTCTTAAGCATAATATACCACATGTAGAGATTAAGAAATTAAGTAAATGTAATTTTTGCATTGGCACTCTTCCTAAAAATACAAACTGTAGCTTCTCAAAGTTTTCCAATTAGTCGCCAAGCAGAAGAAATAAAATCTTACAAGTGATTTTATCTACCTGCACATGATATTTAAAATCTCTATAGATAATTTCCTGGCAAGGCCAGTGAGTTGCCTGACAAACATTAAATTGAGCACCTTCTGATTTTTTACGATTTTCCCAACTACAATGTTTAATTAAGTGATTGCGTGATCTGGGGACATGGAAACCTAGGGAGGAGTTCAACTGAAGGGAAGGTAATTTTCTCATGAATTCCCCTCTTACCTTTTTGTAAGGTGTAGTGGAGGCGTGAGTGGAGTTTTGTTTTCCATCCTCAGACTGTACAGATAACAGGCTGCACCGTTAACAAAAGTAGAAGAAGCAAGGGTCTCAGTTGCCCAGGTTCGCTTTGCAACCCGGGGTCTTCAGCCCTTTGGACTTTGTCAGCAGGTAGGCCTCCATGGCTGGCTCCCAACAGACCTCCTAGCAAGAAATAGGTAGTACATGGAGGGACAGCACATTTTCAAGGAAGAGACACAGGCAGTAGCTAGGGTGCTTTTATACAGGTCAGGGAGTAGCCATCTAGCAGGGGATTTACCTCCCTAAGGGAGGGGAGGGGCTCAAAGTTTAAGAAAACATGGCCTGGCCTTAGCTCAAAGAGAATATGGCCATGCCATATCTTACCAAGGCAATGGCAAATGGCTGCTCCTGGTTGAATGCTTTTTTATTCTTTTTTGAGTTGGAGTCTCACTCTGTCACCCAGACTGGAGTGCAGTGGCCGCTCCTGGCCACCGCAGCCTCGACCCACTGGGCTCTGGCAATCCTTCCGCCTCAGCCTTCCAAGTAGCTAGAACTATAGGCGTGCGCTACCACGCCCAGCTAATTTTTTGATTTATTGTAGAGATGAGGTCTTGCCAAGTTGCCCAGGCGGGTCTCGAACCCATGGGCTCAGGCAATCCACTCACCTCAGCCTCCCAAGGTGTGGGATTATAGGCTGAGCCACCAAGCCTGACTGGTTGAATGCTTTTAACTCTTCCCTTTGATGGGGGAATGTCATTAAGGTGATTGGGTGGTGGCTTGTTCCATATCATCATGAAGTGGCAGGTAAGTGCAGGTACTGACTCATGTGATGGACAGCAGGCAGATGGGTGGTTTAGCCACATGATTGCTGCCATGGGCGGGGAGGTCCTGTCTGTGTCATGTGGGTCATGAAGAGCTGATTAGGTTAACTTGGGGATTTGGGCCTGGAGGGGTTTCATTTGAAGTTAAAAACCTGTGTTTAAGCCTCAATTCTGCCATTTATGATGTCTCTACAATTAATCAAAAAATTAGCTGGGCATGGTGGCATTTGCCTGTGGTTCCAACTACTTGGAAAGCTAAGGTGGAAGGATTGCCTGAGCCCAGCAGGTAGAAACTGCCATGGCCGTGAGCTTGCCACTGCAGTACTCCAGCCTGGGTGACAGTGAGACGTCAACTCAAAAAAAAAAAAACCCCAAAAAACCTGTGTTTGAGCCTCCACTCTGCCATTTAAATGGCTTGATCCTCTGTTTTTCCCACTGTAAAGTGGGTTAATAACAAGTCCTCACAATCCTTGGAGTAACAATGGGTGATGACATATTTGGGGATGCTTTATGAACTTTCAAGGCCTATAGAAATACAAGACAAAAAAAAAAGAAAGAAAGAAAGAAAAGGGAAATGTAAGGCAATATTGGCAATATTCAGATTTACAAAAGAATTCAGATTCACAGTGGTTGTGACTTCATAGGATACTGCCTCTGGGCCTTGGAATAGATATGCAAGAAATGGTATTTTAGAGTTTCAGAAAACATTTAAACCCACAGAATTCTGGATCTGGCAGGCTTCTTGGAGGTCATCAAAGTTCTAGTCTAACTATGTCATTTCACAGATGCGAAAATGGAAAGCAATGACTGTCTCAGATCAAAGCACCCAACAGAGTGTCAGAGAGTCAAGTCTGGATCACAGGTTGCTTGTCTGTCTACCTGGGCTCTTTCCCCATCTGTGGTGTTATCTCCATCCTGCAGTTTGCTGAGCATCACAGTGAGGTGAGTAGCCCAGGCTGACTCTCCTCTTAGGGCAACTAAAATGGCGTTGTGGCACCCAACCCCAACATTTATATGAGTTGTTTTTAAGGTGTTTCTAATAGGAGAAAGTATTTTCTCGGCATGAGGGAGCAGAGTATTGGTTTAAGTGCCAGTCCTTCCTCTCTTGCTAATATTGGAGACAAGGTGAGAAAGGATAAGATTGTAATAAAGTAGGAATTGGTCTCTAGGGCCTTTTCCAAACGTTTTTTTTCTCTGTAACATCAGTGCTTTTTCTTCTTTTATCCTCCCCCAACTCCATTGGATATTGCCCTGGCACCCGAGGTGGCTTTAAGAGAAATCGTTCCTGGTTTCCTTCATGTGTCCCACCATGAGTCCCTGTCACCCATTTCTACAGGGTGCTGCTTGGGAAAATAATTTTCTGAATGCTTACCGAAAAATTAAAGAGCGATAATGGCCTGATGTCTTCATTGTTCCACCTGTTAACTTTGCATATCTTGCTGATGAATTTTATTTACTGTGAAACAGTATAATGACATCAATAAACGAAAAAAATCCACCCACTGTTCCACTCTCTAACATGCCAACTGTTTTCATCTTTTGAGTTCCCTGCTAGTTTTTGTCCATATGCTATGTGTTTTACAGAGTAGTAACTCATAGTACATCCACAATTCAGCCCTCTGCTTTTATCCGTAACATTCTATTAGCTTACTACCTCATTACATAGATTTCAGAATCATCATATTTAATGATTGTATAATATTTCATACCATTGCTCTGTCATTATTTATTAAACCATTTGGATGTATGAATTATTATCTATTTTTCTCCATTTTCGGTAAATTGCTTTGAAAAGTAGATACCTTCAATTCTTTTCTCCTTTTGAATGATTTTCACAGAACAAATTCCAAAGAGTTGGATTAGTGAGACAAAGGATAAGAACAATTTTAGGGCTGTACAATTTGTAACAAATACTTACTAAGGGTCTGCTGTGCTAATTCCTGAATTGTCCCAGATGAAAGTCATAGAGCCTACACTCAGCAGTGAGCTCAGCTTCTAGTGGCAGAAATAACTGTTATAATAATCATCCCATGTGTTAAGTGTCTACTAGATTCCTATTTTACAGATGAGAAAATTGAGTCTGAGAGAAGTTAAGTAACTTGTCCAGCCTGTATAACTAGTAAGAGACCAAGCCAAGATTTAAACTCAGGTCTACCAGATTTCAAAGCTCATGGTCTTCCCATTAGGCTACCCAGTCCCTCTTCATGTATACATATTTGCCACACTGTTTCCCCAAAAGATTGTGCAGTGTTGCAATATGTCAATAGTCTGAATCTTTGTATTTCTTCTCTACTCTGACAGTTTAAGGTATGATTATTTTTTTACCCAATTTTATAGATTTAAAAAAATTAAAAAGTATAAGTATTATTGTGCTCTTACAGAATGGCTTTCAAGGACTTAACTGAAGGCTTAATGAATAAGATACTTCAGGGAGGGTGAAAAGGCTCATCCTCAAAAAAGCCACTGATTATTCCTAGGGTTTTGCCTTGGCAACAAGGGCAGAACTCACTCACATGGATTCTGCAACTGTCCCAGATAATGTCATCATCCCTGACATAAGGGGATTTGTGGGATGTCCTCAACCGTTATCAGATTTCAATGGCTATCAAGTTCTTTGGCTTACTGGGTTGTTCCAGGCCATGTGAGCTGCATCATAATGCATTTTGTTTTTAATAACTTTTATTATGCAAGGAATTCACATTTATTGCAGAAAAATCATATAATCAAACCAAAGTCAGATAAAAAGAAGACATAATTCCATCTCAGAGCTTTATTATCGCTATATCTATTTTTGTAGTATACCTTTTCAATATATGATCTTACCATGCTTAATTTCCTGTGAATTGTTTTCTGCATTTAAGATGTGGCGTACACATCTTTCCAAGTCAATAAAGATACTTCTATATAACATTTCTCTAATGGCTACATGGTGTTTCATTGTACCATAATGCACTCAGTAAATTCTCTGTTATTGTGTATTTAGGTGGATTTCATCTTTTTGCTACAGTGCTACAATGAACATTCTTACAGTTTAATCTCTTACCTTCATTCTTAATTGCTTTCTTGTGATAAATTCCCGTATGTGTAAAAGGGCGAACTGCCAAAATGGAATTTTTTTTTTTTTTTTTTTTTTTTGAGTTGAAGTCTCCCTCGGTCACCTAGACTGGAGTGCAGTGGCCGCTTCCGGCCGCTGCAGCCTCGCCTGCTGTGCTCCAGCGATCCTTCCGTCTCAGCCTTCTGGGTAGCCAGAATTACAGGCGTGCGCTACCATGCCCGGCTGATTTTTTTTTTTTTTTGATTTATTGTAGAGATGAGGTCTCACTGCCCAGGCAGGTCTCGAACCCGCGGGCTCAGGCAATCCACTCACCTCAGCCTCCCAAAGGTGCGGGATTACAGGCTGAGCCACCGAGCCTGGTTTCAAAATGGAATTATTTAATGAAATAATCTTAAGCTAAAGCACAACCATTTTGACACCGCCTAGTTCTGTCATATTCTCTTAATGTTATCTAGCCTGCCTTCTAATCAAGGACAGAGGTAGCTATTGACAACATCCTTCCCAGCTTGTTTTGCATTACTAAACTATTCTATTTCAAATATTTGCTTCCAATCATAAGAAAACCAAGTTAACCCAATCAGTCCTTCGTGACCTTCATGACACAGACCCCATCACCATGGCATTAGTCATGTGACTATCCCTTCCATTTACCTGCTGTCCATCACCTGATGTCAGTACCTGTGTTTACCTGCCCCTTTGTGATGATGTGAAACAGACCACCACCCCATCATCTTAAGGACCTGACTTCATCAAGGGGAAGGTTTAAAAGCATTCAGTCTTGGCCAGGATCAGTGGCTCAGTCTGTAATCCCAGCACTTTGGGAGGCCAAGGCGAGTGGATTGCCTGAGCCCATGGGTTCAAAATCGCCTGGGCAACTTGGTGAGCCCTAATCTCTACAATAAAATTTAAAAATTAGCCGGCATGGGTAGCACATGCTTGTAGTTCCGGCTGCTTGGAAGGCTGGGGTGGAAGGATGGCTGTAGCTCAGCACGTTGACACTGGGGTGGCTGAGAGTGTGCCACTGCACTCCAGCCTGGGCGACAGAGAGACTCCGATTCAAAAAAAAAAAGGCATTCAATCTCAAGCAGCCATTTACCATAGTTGTTGTAAAGCACTGGCCAGGCCATGTGGTTTTTTTGAGCTATGGCCACCATGTTTTCCTAAGCTTTGGCCTCCATCTGTACCTTGGGGAAGTGAATCTCCTTTCTCTCTCTCTTTCCTCTAATTTACCTTCTAAATAAACTATATTTTCCAAACTATATTTTGCAATTGCAGACACCCTCCACTGTGCCCCCGTCTGGTCTGACCTAACATTTTGGAGGACATACTGTGAGTTTGACCTAATAATGTGTAATTGCTGGGTCAGAAGGTACATGGTTTTTATTTTATTTATTTATTTATTTATTTATTTATTATTTTTGAATTGGAGTCTCACTCTGTCACACAGACTGGAGTGCAGTGGCATGCTCCTGGCCACCGCAGCCTCGACCTGCTGGACTCTGGCGATCTTTCCGTCTCAGCCTTCCAAGTAGCTGGAACTACAGGTACGCCCCACCATGCCCAGCTAATTTTTGATTTATTGTAGAGATGAGGTCTCACCAAGTTACCCGGGTAGGTCTCAAACCCGTGGGCTCAGGCAATTCACTCACCTCGGCTTTCCAAAGTGCTAGGATTATAGGCTGAACCACCGAGCCTGGGTGGTACATGGTTTTTGAAAGGTTTGTCTCATTGTTAATCAATTGTCTGCCACAAAGACTATATCAGTTTACACTCCCCAAACTCATGAACAACACTACATATAGTACCTAATTTTTTCCTGCCATCTTAATAGGCTTATTTGTGATCTTGTTTTAATTTTAACTTGTATTTCACTGGTTACAACAGTATTGAATATTTTCCCATGTATTTGTTGATAAAATGTACTTATTTAAAATACAAGTTTGATGAGATGCATTTTCCAATTTACCACGTTGGGTTAGGCTACCTTCAACGGACAATGAAATCTGGAAGTTTCCATTCTAACAAGGGTATTTATGAATGCTGCAGCCATGATGAGCACCCTGGAGAGAAACAATTACAGGAAAGGGTCTTTCTGGAACAGGATTTTAATATGCTGCTGTGGCTGAAATCAAATTACTGTTGAATGGAAAAAAGGTGAGAGTCACAAACGTTCTTGTGTTTAACCTAAAAGACCTTTAGCAGCTGTGAGTTTTTGAGTGCAGTGTAGATATCAATTAATACACAGCAGAGGTGCCGGGTACTGCTGACTTATTCACATACCATTTCGATTTGTTGGTGCTTAAATCTAGCAATCTGCTACCAAATGCTACTTTCATCTCCTCAGGAGAGTCACATACATACTTTAATTAGGCAAAGAGGGAGTGGGATGTTCCATTGCCTGCCAGATGACACTTCTTGGCTAAGAAAGGAAATCACTAAAAACATTAGGGCCATTTACAATATAGCTGCCTTTGCTTCCTGAAATGAAATCTCTCAAGGGAGTCTTAGCATGATAGGACTGTATGAGAGACTCTTTCTACTTTTTTAATGCTTATTTCAGCAAACTTCTTTAGAACTATGATACTAAAGTTTATAGCCAAATGGCTGAATAATATCAGCACAAATTAGTGTTTTTAACATGCAAAATTTAGAAGTAATACCTAAGCCAATACTTGCTATGGAAACCAAATTTATAGTTGACACGTAAACTGTGACATGGTCAAGTGTAAAACTCACACTTAAATCTTCTTACTCCTCATAGCAATTATAGCCTCAAGGTGTGAAATTTAATACTTAGTCTTTCATGTATTTATTTACTCAAAAGGTAGTTTTTAGTGTCCAGTTTATGCCAGAGATGACACTAAGCAGTGAAGACTGTAAGATATAGTTGTAGTCCAGATATAAAAAATTTTATCTGGAGAAGATAGTCAGATAAACAACTCTAAGAAAAACCACAAAACAAAGGCTGAGAATGAGATAAACACAACTTAAAGTGGATCCAAAAGGGGAAAATTTCTGTATTAAAAAGTCAACTCTAAGGCTGGGCTGGTGGCTCAAGCCTATAATTCCAGCACTTTGGGAGCCTGAGGTGAGAGGATTGCCTAAGTCCAGGAGTTCAAGACCAGGCTGGGCAACTTGATGAGACTTAGTCTCTACAATAAATCAAAAAATTAGCCAGGTGTGGTAGCACCTGTAGTTCCAGTTACTTGGAAGACTGAGGTGGAAGGATCGCCTGAGCCCAGTAGGTCGAGGCTGTAGTAGCTGTGTGTGTGCCACTGCAATCCAGCCTGGATGATAGAGTGAGACTCCAACTCAAGGGGAAAAAAAAAATCAATTCTATGCCTCATTTCCTATATTATGGGTATATAAGATTCAAATAAGTTAAAACACACAATTTAAATTGTGTTGTTAAAGGTGTTTACCTCTGCAGGGTAGGGTTGATATAGAGAAGAAGATGGACCTTCTCTTGTCTTTGCTCCAGAAGTTGTCCTGTCCTTGAACACCAGTCTGTCTATTAAAGTCTCCAAAACCCCTAGGTGCTGAAGGATCATATGAGACAGCAAATATAGTGAGGGGCCTTGTTTCCAAGCTTAGCACCATAGGATCATAGGGAACTCTTTCCTAGGTTTTGACAAATTCAGTTACACCCCACTCTATGTCTATTTGAGTTGAGAAACTACAACCTTACAGTATATTACATTCTAGCCCCTACTTGGGCTTAAGAGGCATTTCTTAGAATTTATGAAGACCAATTTGGATTCAGGAGCCTCATGAGTCACTGAATGCCAGTAAGTGTCAGTTATCACACTGTCTTCTGGGCAGTTGTATATTTATTTGGCTTGTCTCACACAAAAATCTGCTCTCAAAGCATTGCTGGCTTCTAAGTCGTAATAGTGATTGTTGTGTGGAACAGTTTAAAAAATATATTTTGCCGGGGTGGGTGGCTCAGCCTGTAATCCCGCGCCTTTGGGAGGCTGAGGTGAGTGGATTGCTTGAGCCCGCGAGTTCGAGACTCGCCTGGGCAGCGAGACCTCATCTACAATAAATCAAAAAATCAGCCGGGCGTGGTAGC
>NW_007250863.1:34175-67806 GCF_000164805.1 Carlito syrichta
TTGTCTTTTTTATTTGCACTGAGGTTTAAGATTATGAGTATTGTGTATAATTTATATGATGGCTAAATGCATACTACTGATTTCAGTGGTAATTATGTTTTCAAAATTATTACTGTGAAGAAGGTCCACAGATTTTAGCAAAACTTTGAAAAAGTTAGTTATCCCCAAAAGGGTAAGTTGAATTTCAGCCCTATGGAGACAGGTAGGTGAAGGTATTCTGAGGGGCAAGAGACTTTTTAGCATCTCTTAAAACAAACAAACAATATGGCACCCAACTATGCTTACTGGTTAGCTCTGGCTCTGCTTCTGAAGAAATGCTATATATAGTCTATGTGGCTCTCTATAAATTATCACTCAAATTTTTTTGTTTAAATTGAACAATATGAAATTGCTGCTATTTGACTATTTTTTTACCTACAAAAATTCACCTGCCCAGTATATAAAACCAAGGACTTAGTTTGAGCCCTTTTAGAATGCAAAGTGAAAATTTCTCTTAAATGCACTTGTGACTCACCACTTTTCCCCCAGGCTGTGATGCCAAGCAGTTGGTTTGTTGTTAGATCATAACAACCAACCCTCTCTGTTAAGAAGGAGGCCAGTGATTGACTCTAGGACAAGCCCCTAACCATAAGCAGCACAATTCCTGTGCTCCAAGTCCATCTGGAATAGATGCTTGGGTTGGAAGCTGAGAAAAGATAATTATTACAAGTCCAGGTCTTACTGGGTGGTGCCAACAGGAATGTAGCATGCAAGAGCTGGGAAATGCTTTGTGCACTTTACTTGACATTAATCTGGCCCTGTGAGGACACTTTCTGTAGTTTATAGCCCCACAATTTGACAGGTGAGGAGAAACAGGAGTGAATACCAGACAAATGCAACAGGAGTGATTAAGGAGCTAGACCATCATTCCTTTGAAAAGAGGGATAAAAGACTTGCAGTTCTTTAGTCTAGAGAAGAGAAGAATGGGAAGTGATTTAATAGCTGCCAAGTTCTCTACCTCAACAGAGGCCTAAGAGGAAATAGACATCCACTGCAGGAAGGAATGTTGTCTTCATCATTATGGTAACTAAATATAGAAGGTGCTGGGTGACATGGAAAATCATTTCTCCAAAGAACTGTGTAGGATCTCATCATCATACTTTGAAGATAATATCTTTGTTTCATCCTTTATCTCTAGCCAGTAGAAATAAGTACCTAATAATGACTCTTTAGAGATTAGAAACAGGCTGGTGGGAAGGAGTATGGGGGACCAGGGGACCTTCATGTTGTCTTAAATTGAATGATAATTGAATTTTACTCACAGTCCTGGCTGTGAGTAAAATTGCACAATTTGTCTGGATCTTTTTCTGCCTTCTGATGGAAGACAAAACAGGAAAAAATACCAGCAGATTATTTACAAAGTAATTTATTGAGGTGAAATCCATACAATATAAAATTAACCATTTAAAAATGAATAATTTAATGAGATTAGTACATTTGTAATGCTGTGCAACCACCACCTCTATCTAGTTTCAAAACATTTTCATCAAACCAAAGTAAACCTCTTACCCATTTAGCAATTCCCCCATTCTGCCCTTTTCCTAGCCCCTGGAAAGCACCAACCTGTACCTATCCCTATAGGTTTACCTGCTAAATATATTTTATAAGATGGGATAATGCAATATGTGACTTTTTATGTTTGGCTTCTTTCACTTTCTATAATGTTTTCAAGGTTCATCAACATTGTAGCATGTATTAATACTTCATTCTTTTATGGCTGATTAATATTCCATTGTGTGTATATACCACACTTTGTTAATCCATTCACCAGTTGATGGATATTTGATTGTTATAAACAGTGCTGCTATAAAGCTGTGTGTACATATACTTTTTAAAATATCTGTTTTTAATTCTTTGTGTATACCTAAGAGTGGAGTTATTGGGTCATATGATAATTATGTATTTAGCTTTCAGAGGAGCTATCGAAGTGTTTTTCACAGGGGCAGAACCATTTAGATTCCCACCAGCAATGTACAAGAACAAGGATTCCAGTTTTTAAACATCTTTCATAACACTTGTTATCTGACTCTTTGATTCCAGTCATCCTGGTAGGTGTTAAGTGGTATTTTATATAACTAATAAATGTTGAGTATAATTTCAGATGGCTTGCTGGCCATTTGTGTATCTCTTCTTTGGAGAACTATATACTCAAGTCCTTGGACCATTTAAAAAAAAATTGGGTTCCTTCAGACATGCTGAAAAGAAAAAAACAAACAGCCCCATTACAAAGTGGGGAAAAGATATGAATAGGCACTTCTCAAAGGAAGACATAAGAGCAGCCAACAGCAACATAAAAAAAAATGTTCAGAATCACTAGTCATCAAAGAAATGCACATTAAAACCATATTGAGATGCCACCTAACTCCAATCAGGAGGGCCATCATCAATAACTCAAAAAACAACAGATGCTGGAGAGGATGCATGGAAAAGGGAACACTTCTACACTGTTAGTGGGGGGTGTAAACACTAGTGGAAAACACTGTGAAAAATAGTTTGGTGATTCCTAAAAGGTCTAAAAATCAACCTTCCATATGACCTCGCAATCCCCCTACTGGGAATATACCTGGAGAAACTAAAATCACTCTATGAAAAAGATACCTGCACATGCATGTTTATTGCAGCATTGTTCACAATAGCAAAAACTAGAACCAACCATGCTACCCATCAAAAGAGGACTGGATTTTAAAAATGTGGTACATATACACGATGGAATATTATGCAGCCATAAAGAAGGACAAAATTATGACCTTCACAGCAACTTGGATGAACTTAGAGTCTATAATATTGAGTGATCTATCACAGAAACAAAGAACTAAGTATCATATGTTCTCACTCATAAGTGAACCGTGAACAATTATCATGATGCTGTAAGATAAGGATTGTCAGTAGTGGGAAATTCCCAGTTGGGTGAGGGAGGGGAAGGATTGGCAGTAGAGGGATTCTGCCAGGGGGAAGGGAGTACACCTCATCATTGGGGGTACCTGCATGATGAATGTTTGTATACTTAGCCCCTACCTCTTTAAAAGAAAAATTTTAAAAATTGAGTTTTTTATCTTTTTTATTGTTGTCATCATAATATTTTAATGTATATTAATATATAAGTGTAATTATCCTCCATCCTTTTTGGAGAATGTTGTTGTGCTTGTTTTCTTTGTCATGAATGGGATAATCCTGTACTATAGCACTTCTCAAACTTCAGTATGCATAACAGTCACTTAGAGAATTTGTGTTAAAACTTAGATTCATGCCCCGCTCCCACCTCTCCTAGACTCTGACTCAAAAGGTCTAGGATGAGGTCAAGAATTTGCATTTTTTATCAACTTTCAGGGGATGCTAATGCTGTGACCTATGGACTACACTTCAAGTGGCACTGCTGAGACAAAAGACAGCTTTTCTAGCCGGGTTCAGTGGCTCAGCCTGTAATCCCACGCCTTTGGGAGGCTGAGGTGAGTGGATTGCCTGAGCCCGCAGGTTCGAGACCCGCCTGGGCAACTTGATGAGACCTCATCTCTACAATTAATCAAAAAAATCAACTGGGCATGGTAGCGCACGCCTGTAATTCCGGCTACTCGGAAGGCTGAGGCGGAAGGATTGCCGGAGCCCAGCAGGTCAATGCTGTGGTGACCGGGAGTGGCCACTGCACTCTAGTCTGGGCAACAGAGTGAGACTCCAACTCAAAAAAAAAAAAAAAAAAAGACAACTTCTCTGTGTCTGCCCCTCCCATGAACTCCTGAGAAAATCCTCCAATCCAATTCACAATAATAGGTGCCCTGTGGCAATGTATGTCCTCTGCCCTCAGCCACAAGCAATTAGACCATAGGGAGACGCCTGATCCAAGCTAGACTAATCAGATTTTCTCTCCTGGGAATTTGAAATTGAGACTCAGTGACACTAGTCAGTCTCTGCTGGTTTTATGAACTGAGTTGTGAAGGTGCTGATCTATAGTTTGCCTGTCCTCTACCAAAAGCCTGAAAAAGAGAAAGTCTATCTGCAGTAGGGTGAGTGGGAAGAAACAGACCTGTCAAGAGAATGGGAGATGAGGGAGAATAATAATAACAGCTAACACTCACTGAACACTTATATGTCACTTGTAAAAAAAACTTTTAGTATTAATTTTTCAAATAAGCTTTATTTTTAGAATAATTTTAGATTTCCAGAAAGGCTACAAAGATAGGGTAGAGAGTTCCTGTGTGTGTTTCATCCAGTTTCCTCCGATGTTGACATCTTAGGTAACTATAGTACTTTTGTCAAAACTAAGAAACTAACATTGGTATATTACTATTAGCTAAGTTTCAGACTCTTTGGATCTCACCAGTTTTTACAGGATACCTCACATGTATTTAGTCACCATATCCTCTTATTCTCTTTGGGTCTGTGACAGTTTTTCAAACTTTTCCTGTTTTTTGAGAACTTTAGAAGTTTTGAAGAGTACTGGTCAGATACAGGTATACTTCATTTAATTGTATCTTGCTTTTTGTGCTTTGCTTTATGGATATTTATTGCTTTTTTTTTTGGCCAATTGAAGCCTTGTGACAACTCTGCATTGAGCAAGTCTATTGGTGCCATTTTTCTAACAGCATGTACCCCACCTTGTATCTCTATCTTACATTTTGATAATTCTCACAATATTTCAAACTTTAAAATTTTATTTTGTCTCTATGATGATCTTGATCAGTAATCTTTGATACTACTATTGTAATTGTTTGGAGCACCATAAACTGTGCTCATATAAGATGGTAAATTTAATTGATAAATGTGTGTGTTCTCACTGTTCTACTGACTGGTCATTCCTCCATCTCTCTCTCTCTTCTTGGGAATCTCTATTCTTTGAGACACAATAATATTGAAATTAGGCCAATTAATAACCCTACAATGGTCTCTAAGTGTTCAAGTGAAAGGAGGAGTTGTACGTCTTGTTTTAAATCAAAAACTAGAAATGGTTAAGCTTTGTGAGGATGGCATGTCAAAAGCCAAGACTGGACAAGACTCTCTTGGGCCAAACAGTTAGGCAGGTTGTGAATGCAAAGGAAAAGTTCTTAAAGGAAATTAAAAGTGCTATTCCAGTGAATACATGAGCTATAAGAAAGCAAAATAGCCTTATTGCTGACTTGGACAAAGTTTTAGTCCTCTGGATAGAAAATCAAACCAACCACATTTTCTCAAGCCAGAATTTAGTCCAGAGCAAGGTTCTGACTCTCTTCTATATTCTATAAAGGCTGAGAGAGGTGAGGAAGCTGCAAAAGAAAAGGCTAAAGCTAGTAGATATTGGTTAAGGAAGTTTAAGAAAAGAAGCTGTTTCCATAACATAAAAGTGTAAGGTGAAGCAGCAAGTGCTCATGGAGAAGTGCAGCACGTTATCCAGAAGAGTTAACTAAAATCATTGAGGAAGGTGGCTACACTGAACAATAGATTTCCAATTTGGTGCAACAGCCTTATGTTGGAAGAAGATGGCATCCTGGACTTTTATAGCATGAGAGGAGAAGTGAATACCTGGTTTCAAAGCTTCAAAGGACAGGCAGACTGCCTTGTTGGGGGCTAATGCAGCTGGTGAGTTTAAGTCGGAGTCAATGCTCATTTATCATTCTGGAAATCTTCAGACCCTTAAGAATTATGCTGAATCTACTCTGCCTGTGCTCTGTACATGGAACAATAAAGCATGGAGGATAGCACATCTGTTTACAGCAAAAATATTTCTTTCAAAATAGTTCTGCTGATTGACAATGCACCTGGTCACCCAAAACCTCTAATGGAGATGTACAAGAAGATGAATGTTGTCTTCATGTTTGGTAACACAGCATTCATTCTGCAGCCCGTGGATCAAGGTTTTGATTTTCAAGTCTTCTTCTTGAAGAAATATGTTTCCTAAGTCTATAGCTGCCATGGATAGTGATTCCTTGGATGGATCTGGGCAAAGTAAATTGAAAACCTTCTGAAAAGGATTCACCCTTCTAGATGACAGTAAGAACATTTGTGATTCATGGAAGGAGATCAAAATATCAATATTATAGGAGTTTGGAAGATGTGAATTCCAACCTTCATGGATTACTTTGAGAGGTTCAAGACTTCAGTGGCAGAAGCAACTGCAGATGTGGTAGAAATAGCAAGAGAATGAGCATTGGAAGTGGAGCCGGAAGATGTGACTGAATTGCTACAATTTCATGATCAAACTTGAATAGATGAGCAGTTACTTCTTATGGTTGAGCAAAGAAAGTGGTTTCTTGAGATGAAATCTACCCCTGATGAAGATCCTATGAATATTGTTGAAATGACAACATTTCAATATTCCATAAACTCAGTTGATAAAACACTGGCAGAGTTTCAAACATAGAAAGTTCTATCAAGCAGCCTCACATGGTACAGACAAATCATCTGTGAAAGGAAGAGTCTGTTGCCGTGGCAAACTTCATTGTTGTCTCATTTAAAGAAACTGCCAAAACCACCGCAACCTTCAGCAACCACCGCCTTGTTCAGTTGGCAACAATCAACATTGAGGCAAGACCCTCCAGCAGCAAGAAGATTAAAACTTGCTGAAAGATCAGGTGATCATTAGCATTTTTTTTAGCAATAAAGTACTTTAAAATTACCCTGTATATTGTTTTTCTAATCATAATACTATTGCACACTTAATAGACTACAATTCAGTAAACATAACTTTTATATGCACTGGGAAACCAAAAAACTATTTGTGACACAATATTCACTTTATTTTGGTGGTCTGGAACTGAACTCATGGTATCTCTGAGGTATGCCTGTTCTTTGTAGAATTGCCCCAGTTTAAATTTGTCTGATGTTTTCTTTATGGATAGAACACCACAGAGGTGATGTGCCCTCCATACCATGTTATGTCAGGAGTTGGTGACATTCATGTGACTTTGCACATGTGATGATAACCTTGATCATTTGGTTAAGGTGGGGTCTGCTAAGTTTCTTCCCTGGAAAGAAACTTATTTATTCCTTTCTTTTCTTTTCTTTTTTGAGTTGGAGTCTTCGTTGCCCAGGCTGGAGTGCAGTGGCAACCTCACGGCCACTGCAGCCTTGACGTACTGGGCTCCGGTGATCCTTCCGCCTCAGCCTTCCAAGTAGCCAGAACTACAGGTGCGCCCTACCACGTCCGACTAATTTTTGGTTTATTGTAGAGATTAGGTCTTGCCAAGTTGCCCGGGCTATTCTTGAACCCATGGGCTCAGGCAATCCACTCGTCTCAGCCTCCCAAATTGCTGGGATTACAGACTGAGCCACTGAGCCCAGCCTATTCTTTTCTATTCTCTATTATTTAGGCCAACTTCCACTACCCTTAAATGTGTCACTGGCGTTCTTTCATGAAGGTCATAACCAAAGTCCCTTTCTCTGTACCACTGTCATTCCCTTTCCATGATGCTGTGGCTCTCTTAAGTAGCCATTTCTCCAGGACGAGAGTCCCTTCTGGCTTTTTATCTCTTGGGGATCTCTCTCCCTGACATGAAGCTGCAGATATGCCTCTTTCTCAGTGGTATCCACTAAGTTGCTCTGCCTATATCCACCCCCAGTGATAGGGCCATGGCTAAAATTGTAAGTGACTTGCTGTTTCAGGTCTCTATGCTGCGCTACAATGACAAGGTATGAGCTTGTGGCTTCTCCTCTCCAGCATAGGTCAGGCAATTTCCTCAGGGAGTGTCAACCACTGGCTCTGCCCTTCATTATGTGAGAAAGCTGTAACCTCTGTCCTGCTGTAACCCACGTTCTGCCCACGTCTCCCGACCTCCCCAAACCAGGCTGATTATTCTCTTAAATGGAAGGGGAAAAGTACGTTCACTTACTTGTAAAGATGTGTTTAAAATTATATGTATTTCTAGATCTGAAATTTATAACCTGAAGAATAAGTTGAGCATGTGGAAAACAAAATTAATATACTGAAAGCAGAGTATAATTACAAAAATAGGCAGTTTCCAAGATAATCACCCACTCTTCAGGCTGACACAGGCAGCTGCATCACCAAAACAGACAACACATGCAGGCATGAGTGGAGGTGTTTCTCACTGCCAAACCCAATACAGACCATCCCTTTGGTCCTTTCACCTTCATCAGAGGTCTCAGGCTAAGTGGCCCTTCAGCGTGCTTCTGATGTTCCTAAAGCCAGGTCTCTTGAAGGTGTGGGGCTAGATATGCACCCCAAAGACTCCCTTGGCAATCTGAGGACTTCAACTTCTGTGGACATCCCTTGGAGAAACATCAGGAAAATGGCATTATGAGATTGAAAGAAAAGATCCAATTGTGATTGTAGCTATTTCTATCCTGATACAAGAAGAGCAAAGTTTGTGATAACACAGCCTTTCCAACATTTGCAAAGGGGAACTTTTGAGAAAAATGTCCCACCTGAGTCAAATGTCCCACCAATGTGGCCATGAGGAAATGTTGGGGGTTGCTTTGGGCAATGTGGTTCAGGCTGGGAAACTTACTTTCTTCTCTCTCTTTTCTCCCTGTTTCCATCTTCTGACGCTCTCGGCCTTGGTCCTGTTTCCCCATTTTTGTTTTTATCCCTTCTTCTTCACCCTAAACCTGCAGACAGGACTCACAGCATTTATCTTCCTGCAGGTGGCTTCAGGGCATGAAAGCAGAATAATAGTTCTCCTTCTACAGGTATGTATGGCATGAACACAGGAAGGGAGGATGAGAGCAGAGGCCAAGAGCCAAGGCACCTGAGCCAAAAAAAGGCAAGAAAATTTTCTATTTTTCCAGAAATGTCATTTAAAAAAAAATCAGCTTGGTGTGGTGGCTCACCCTGTAATCCCAGCACTTTGGGAGGCAGAGGTGAGAGGACTGCCTGAGCCTGGGTTTAGACACTAGCCTGGGCAACTTGGTGAGACCTCGTCTCTACAATAAGTAACAAAGTAGCCAGCTGTGGTGGCACACATCTGTGGTTCCAGCTACTTGGAAGGCTGAGGCAGATCACCTGGGTCCAGCAAGTCGAGGCTGCTGTGTCCGTGAAGGTGCCACTGCACTCCAGCTTGGGCAACAGAGTGAGACTCAGAAAGAAAGGAAGGAAGGAAGGAAGGAAGGAAGGAAGGAAGGAAGGAAGGAAGGAAGGAAGGAAGGAAGGATCAGTTAAAGAGAATTACCAGAATGAGTACACTGATAAGCCTCCGGGGGTTAAGGTGTAATTGTAAGGATTTTGATCAGGGTAACTTTTGTACTAATTTGAGCTTCCAGTAAAGAAAGAAGTTGAGTGACATCATAAAGTTAGCGATGAGATATGCTTTTCTGGTTGCAGAGGATACCAACCCTGGGTTCTTTCTTCTCTCTTGTTGGAGATAAATCTTTCTCCTGCAATAGAGCCATCCTGTTGGGAATTGATCTCCGAAGAAGCCAGGCCAATAGTCCCCAAAAGGGCCTCTCAGTTCATGCCAACAACAAAGGCAGCATGTCTTAACCATAGTGTCCCAGGATTTTCTGTTAGCCAAATTGCTGGGGCTAAGAGGCTCTCCTGAATGTGTAATAAGAAAAAATGATCCCATCAATAATATGTGCTGGCTGGGCTGTCCTGTTACAAGGAGCAGATTCTCATTTATGTGACCTCAAATAATGGGGAACTTGCAAGTAGAATTCTAAGGAGAAGCAGGAATCTAGTGACATGTGTAGGCCTCATGGGCACTGAAATGAGATAAAATAACCAGTATCCTATAGGACATGTGACCAGAGATCCCTTAGAATACACAGCCACTCAGTGGTGCAGGCAGCAGGGTTTTCTGGTCCTCACTTGAATGGTTTTTAGTCCCAGAACTTAGTGTCTTCTTCTTCCTTTGCACCACTTTGTGCATTCTCTTGTTTCTCTTTTCCTTAGCAACTAACTAATCCTTCTCACACCATGGAAATTTGCTTTCCTCAGAGCAAGAGATGAGAAAGAGAGAGAGAGAGAGAGAGAGCAAGAGTGAGAACAGGAGTGAGAGTGAGCAAGCAGGAGACAGAAAGCAAGTGCACTCCCAAGACAGAAGACACTTGTTTTTTTATAACTTAATCTCCAAAGTGACATAGCATCACTTCTGCCACATTTTACTTGTCACAAGGACTAACTCTGGTAAACTATGGCTGTGGTCTACATAAAATACCTAAAAGTAGAGATTCCTTGGGGGGCCACTTTGGAGGTTGGTTGCCACATTATCTCTAGAAGTACTGGATATTTTCTGTTCAGTATACTTGCCATCCAATAACAATGTTTGCCTCTTTCTATGCTTCCTTTTATATAACAGGGGCTTCAGCCCTGAGAACTACATTTCCCAGACTCCCTTCCCAGCAGGATTCTAATTGCAGTATAGTTTTGGCCGATGAAATGATACTTGAGAGGAAGAAGGAAGTGGAAGCCATTCATCTTCCAGTATCAGGGTGACTGACATACGGTCTTCAGTGGATGAAAGTTTTTTAGTATTTCCTAGACTCTGCAACCCACCGTCAGTCACTGGCTTTGGGAATGGGAACAATACTAATTTTGGCAGTGGCTTCTGTAGCCTTCTGACCTCTCATTGCCAACAGCATCCTCTTGACCTCTGGATCTTAGCTGTGGTCACATGACCCAAACAATCTATTGGCAGCCTTCTGGCTTTTTTGCTACAGTCCTTCTAACAGTTTTGTAGGCACATAATTCCCTGTGGTAAGTCTCTTTTTACTTGTATACCAAGAAAGTTTTCTGCTTTCCTGGTCTGTAAGAAATAACAGTAACTTATTTCGTAGGGCTAAATATGGGAGTAGATTGCCTTTCCAAATTCTATCTCTACCCCTTATCTGCTGAGTGCCATTAAACAAGTTGCCTAACATTTTAAAGTTTTAGGTTTATTATCTATAAAAGTGGGAAAATAATAGCACTACATCATAGGGGTGTTATGAGAATAATGCATAAAAGGCATTTAACATATACCAGGCACATAGTAAGCACTTATTAAACATGCCTTCTTATTATCATTACTGCTGCTGCGGTTGCTGACATAGCAGGGTAGAATGAGACCCTGGCTCTCTAAAGCCCATGTGAGAGTGCATACCTGGATGACAGGAAGCAAGCTGAAACTATCTGGCCTCTCATCTACATGGTATGGATGTGGTCATTAGACTTGAAAAAGAATAAGCAAGCAGTGTGAAGTTAATGGAAGTCAGCTTGGGAGCTCTACTGCTGGAGGTGAGCCAGGTGGCAGGCCAGGTAGTGGTCAGGACCTGGCTGGTGCTGCAGAATGACCCACTGTAGCAGGCAGGTCTGACTCCATAAACATATGACTGCATGCTTTCACCTGCTTGAATCATTTAAAAATCACTATAAATGGAACCAGCATGTCTACTGACGGTCGGGAAACCCAGCAAAGTGTGGGCAAGGTTGGGCTTCCTCTTTGATTCAAAGGATTGTTCAGCCCATGATCAATGAGAGACATAGGACCCACATAGTTTCTCTAAGTCTGAGAGCCAAGATAAACCACCTGAGCCCCTTGATGGGGAAATGAGTTTGGCTACTGCCCTAAATAAGACAGCAGAGGGATCTTTCAGAGTTGACAATGAGACAGGGAATATCTTCATCTCATAAAGCACAGGGAGGACAAGTCAACAGCTCAAGGTTACACAGCCCTTGGGCAGGTCTTCTCATTCCTATTCTAGCACATTGTCTTTTTATACATGGCAGCACAGAGATGGTTGTGCTGAGAAGGAGGTAGATAGCTTGCCTTTGGCAAGTCTTTAGTTACTGGGTTCTTTGCTAAAAAAGCAAGGGAAGACTGTACCTGTCCCTTTATTTTTGAGATTTGTGTTGTGTTAAGCATGAGAAAGCAAGGAAGGCAATTTAAAGCATCCAAATTTCTGCCCTTTGTACTTTGTAGAGGGAGTTATCAAGTTCCAGACAAAGGGGATGTAATTGTTATAATAAAAAGCACCAGAAGTTCTTTACCTGGAGTCTAAGTATTCCCGGGAGTTCTGTGAATCACTTTGAAGGTATATGTGAAACTGTGTTTATCTGAGACTGAGGGCTGACAGCTCTTAATATATTCACAAGGGAATCCATGACCCCAAAAAAGTTTAAGAAGTTTTGCTACTGAATTTCAAGCTCCTTCAGCATTGGCTGGGCTAGTTCATTCATTCATTAAGCAGACACTTATTGCATCTACTTGACAATCTCAAAGGCATTTAAAGTTCAGCAAATATAAAATCTAACTCAGGATCTTCCCACACAAACCTGGTTCTCTTCTGGTATTTGCTACATCAGTAAGTGGCACCACCATCTAGCAGTTCTGAAAGTCAGGAGCCTTGGAGTTATCCTGGGCACCTCCTTCTCCCCAGCTCCTGATATTTAATCCACTAGCAAAACCCATTGATTCCATTTTCAGACTTTCTCTCACCTTGACACATGACTGCATCTCTATAACCACGTTCCTGACCCATTAGGCTATTGACAACCACCCTGTCCCTAGCTGGTCTCCCTCACTCACTCCCACTCAGGGCATTTGCACAGTCTATTCCTTCTGTCTGAGATGCTCTTTTTCTCTCTCTCTTTATCTGATTTACTCTCATCTATCCTGTATATTAACATCACCTCCTCAAAACAACCTTCTAGAATCACTCACCGGACCAGGTATGGTTAGTGCCTGTGCTTTTCTCTCATAGCACTTAGTACTCTTTGTAATGATACATGTGTGTACATCACATAAGAAATAGTATGTGCCTATTTAATAAATGCCTGAATCCCCCTCTAAGTTATAAGCAAATCACTGTATCCTCAGAGCCTAGTATGGTATTTGCTTCAATATAGGTACTCACTACATATTTTCTGAATGATTGGATAAGGAATGAATGAATGGAGAAGATAAATGAGACTGTGCATGTGATATTCTTAGCATAGTATCTGCATAAGCACTGACATGGTAACTATTTTTAATTCTGTAAGAATTAAAAATTAATTCTGAGAAGTTACAGAATTAACTTCTAACTTCTAAGCATTTTTTCTGTTATTCAAAGGCAAAGTTCTAAGACAGTCACAGGTATTCCCACTGGTAGATATTCAGAGCCTTCCTGGGACTTTCTTAAGGAGCACAAGCCTACATAACACACTTCTTTTCTTGGAGAAGTGTATTGCTGTGGCAAGTTTTCACCTTGAAATCTGAGTTACCCTGAAAGCACTGGCTCTCCACTCTCCAGGTAAGCCTATTACTGTGATCTCAGAGCACAATCACAGGTCATCTCTGTGCAGAGTAGGCACTGAGGGGCCCTGTAAATTAGTCCAACATACAGCACTTAGAATGTGCGTTATTAATGACTAGTGCTTTCTTTTCCAGAATGTTTATGAATCTTCTCAAAAAATCAAAAGCAAGTTGGTAAGAATATATTGGTGTCTTATATTTTAGTATTTCCTAATAGTTGTAAAGTAACAAAGTTTTATGTAAGTTTTTTATCATGGAAGATTTTAACTATATGTTGAAGTATCACCCCCTTCCCTACACTGACACCCATACACCCATCATCCCTCCAATAATTATCAACTCCTGGCTAATCTTGTTTCATCTAAACCTCCTACTTCTCCTTCTCACTGAATTATTTTGAAACAAATCCCATACGTCACATCATTTGGTCTGTAAATACTTCAGTACCTTCGAAAGTAATAGACCCTTGTTTAAAAGTGCAGTTATCAAAAGTAAAAGACTAACAAGAATTCCCTAATAATATCCAACATATTAGCCTGGGAAACTAGGCAAGACCTCATCTTTACAATTAGAAAGGAAAAAAAGCTGGGCATGGTGGCATGTGCCTGTATTTCCAGGTACTTGGAAGGCTGAGATAGAAGAATCACCTGAGCCCAGCAGGTCAAGGCTGTGGTGAGCTGTGATCATGTCATTGCACTCCTGTCTGCCTGGGAGACAGAGTGAGACCCTGTCTCAAAAAAAAAAAAAAAGAAAGAAAGAAAAAGGAAAAAGAAAAAAAAAAGTAAGTGGTTTCAAACGGAGCTTCTAAATCACATTCTTCTGTAACTTGGGAGCAGAAATAATACTCGTTTACTTGCTTGTGAATCTACAGTGTGGTAGCGAGATCATGGCTCACTGTGGTTTCCAACTCTTGGGCTCATGTGATCCTCCCGCCTCAGCCTCCCAAGCAGCTAGGACTACAGGCATGTGCCACCAACACTCAGCTAATTTTTAAAGATTTTTTTGTAGAGATGGAGTCTTGCTATGTTGCCCAGACTGGTCTTGAACTTCTGGCCTCAGGCAATCCTCCCACTTCAGCCTCCCACAGCACTGGGATTACAGGCTGAGCTACTGCACCTGGTCTGAAACCACTTACAATTTGACTTTAGGTTTCCTTAACCTCTCCAAGCCTTAGTTTTCTTATATGTGAAATGAGGATAATAATTCTTTTATTTCATGATATTTTAGTAAGGATTTAATGAGTGAACAAAAGAGCTTAATATAGTGCCAAATGCATAGTAAGTGCTTCAAATTACTGTTGTTCTTTGAAGTCATAAAAATGTATATTTGAGATAGAATATGAAAACTGTAATGAGGAGTTTAAATTTAATGGAATTGGGAACAAAAGACAAGTCACTTAATGTTCTGGAACTGGAGATGTTATGGAAGTGATGTTTTAGAAATATTTGTTCAGGTGTCTTACCTGGGGCAAGTAGATGCGATAGATGGAGAAGCCAGAAATGAATGTGCGATGGAAAATCTGAAGCGTGGGGCAAGGAGGATAGACTCAAGCTGTGTTGAGGGAAGAAGAGGGAAGTTTTGTCCCTGGAGGAGACAAAATAACTTTGTGTCCATTTTGACTAAGGGAAAGAAGACGGGAGGAGAGACCGTATTGCCTCTCACACTTGCAAAGCTGGGAGAAGAAAAAAGAACTGTCCATGTTAGCAATCTGAAATTCTTGTAATTGTGTCTGTTTGTGTAGTAGATATGATGACTTGTGCTTTGGAGCTGTTGATTCCAGATCAATATTACCTCTTAATTATCTATTTAATGTCTTCCCTGATGGGCTATAAGTACCATGAGAACAGAGTCATCTCAGCATATTTAGCACAAAGCTAGGCACTTAACAAATGCTCAGTAAATACTCACTGAATTGAGTGAAGTTCATGGTGATGAATGGAAAGTCAAGTGAAGCTAGAGGCAGCTGGAAATATGACTTCTTTAAGAGACATCCGTTTAAAAGTGGTACTTAATGATGCTCACACTTGAGAGGAAACAGAGAAATAATAAAACAACCCAAAGAGGACACAACTTTAGACCCATTTCTATTTTGACGGTGAAAGGAAATAAAGGGATTGTATCAGTCAAACCAAGTTATGCTGTAGTAAAACCAACTTCCAAAATCTAAGCAGTTGAACATCACAAAACTTTATTTCTCACCCTCAAAACCTGTCCAGCACAGGCTGACGGGGCACTCTCTCAACATAGTCACTCAGGGACCCCTGTGGTACAAACTGCAGCTTCTTATCCTATATTACCTGCATTGTCCATGTGTGATTCTTCTATTTGTTTTCCAGTTTCAACTACTGTCTCTCTCACTATACAGCCACACTCAAACTTTTGAAGAGAGAAAGTCTAATCGATCCAGGAATTCAACACCCTTCCTGTTGAACTATGAGCCACTGTCTAGCTTATTGTTTGTTTGCCTGTAAATCAGGAGATGTCTTCTTGTCTAGTTATTTGTAGCCAAGGAGGGGGATTTGCATTGAATGAAATGATAATCAAAGGAATTTACCTGAATTGCCTTCTCAGAGTATCCGGTTTATTTGCAAGAGATTTTTCCTGAAGCAGCTTCGCTTTCCAAAGAGAGACTGTGGGGTCAGTGTTAAAGTAAGAGTCCAGTGCTTTCTTTTTTGGAGAATGTTATCAGTTTTCAATCAAAATCCTAATTAATATATATAGAGAGATTCATTTTCTCCTCCTTTTCAATTTCTCTTTCTCTTTCAAAATTGAAGAGAAAGAGAAAATAAGAGTAGGTCTATAAACCCCATATCAGACTGTAGACACAATATGGTGGAGATATGTGGCTGAAGGGTGAAGAATTTGTTTCCTGGAAAAGTTAGTGTTGAACAAACAGTTTTCTCTTAGATCAACTGAGAATAAGAAAAGTAAAATGTTGTCTTTGGGAAGGGCTTCAAGATGGCTGACTAGAAATATTTCATGCCAACCTCCTCCATTTAGATGAACCAAAATAGTGTATATAGACAATCACACGCTGAATACATTATATACATTATATATACAAAAAATAACACTGGAACTTAACAGAAAAGTGACAGGAAACACCAAAAGTAAGGAAGGAAAGGGAAAGAGGAAGTCTACTTGGCTAGGATTGACTGGGAGCTGGGAGTAACTTCCCAATGTGAGGAAAAGTGAGTGAGAAACTTCCAGTGGCCCACATCTTTACTGTGGAATCATGCAATCTTGGCCATGAATGAATCCCTCAACTCTCCCAAGCTCTAAAACTTACACAAGGAGACTATGGGATGGGTCTGCTCCAGGGAAGGAGCTTATACTTGGTCCTGCATCCTTTCTGAGACCTAAGTGGCTATAGCAAGGTGTCATTTTCAAACCTTGCTTTTGGCCGACTTCACCCTGACCTAGAGCCCAGTGGTGCTAGAACTGAGGTGTTAGGGCAACTAGAGCTGTTGCTGCTAGGACCGAGGTGTGAGCTGGGAATTCTTCCACAGCCAGGGCTAAGAAGTGAGTGAGGTGTGGGACTGCAGCTGCAGGTACTGGGAAGCAAGCACTGTTAGAACTGAGACTGAGACATGAGTGGGATGCAAGTTGCTGCTAGGACTTAGTTGTGAGCTTGGCCCCGGCTCCTGCAGCTGGAGCTGGGATGAGAGCTAGGCATAGGCTATTGCCTTCAGGGCCCAGGGACAAGACCCACCAGGACTGAGTGTGAGAGGGACATGTGTTCCTTACCTACTGGTCCAGGCTGTGGCCACTGAGACTGGCCCCACCCTCTCCAGTGGAAGGGCCTCAGCACAGCTGTTACCACTAATCCACCTGGGGTGTGAAGATTGCCTGTTCTTACCACTGGGGGGCCTGAGCACAAGCCTACCCAGCTCGGTTTTACTCCCACCCCCACCTCCCCCACAGACAGAGCACACAGCCCAGGGTCCTGGGAAGTGCCTGATTCAAGTGACCACTTTGGGCACCTGAGCACTCCTCCCAGGAGCCTGAGGTTGGGCCTAAACTCCTAGCTACTACTACCTCAGCTGTCATCTATCTGCAAGTGCCACCTGTGGGCCAGGAGACTGGCCTGCCCAGCCTATCGCAGCCATCACTAACATTAGCCCATACCACTTGGGACCCAGAGAAATGTCCTGCCACTGCTACTGCCATTGCCCACACCATACCAACTTCCCAGGGTTCCAAGAACCTGTCCACCTGCCTGGCCCACCACTGTCACTACTAGCATCTGATCAAGCCACTGGAAGCCCAAGAGTTGGCCCATCAGTAACCACCAACATTAATGCTAGTGTGCACAGTCCCAGGGCACAAGGATAGGCATATTCAGCCTACCACTGCCACCACTGGGGCCTGAAGACAGGTCCACCTGGTGTCTCAGTACACAGCACAACTAAACCATATTGAACCCTAACCCACTCAGAAAATTACAGATAGCACTAAAGCTGTTCACAGCCAATAAATCATACAGACACTACTCTACTGCATGCACTCAGAATCAAAGCTGAAGTGTCCTATCCAACTAAAACATATCTACATTTTTAGGAAAAAAAGGTCTTCCCCTAGGAAAATGAATTAGAAAATAATAAGAAGCAACTGTTAAAACAGATATGTAAATATCCATGTAAGGACACAGGAAATATAAAAAAGAAAAAAAAGACATTCAAAGGAACACAATAATTCTCCAGCAAAAAACCTTAATAAAAATATTTTTTAAGCCAAGCATGGTGGCTCACATCTGTAACCCCAGCACTTTGGGAGACAGAGGTGAGAGAATTGCCTGAGCCCAGGGGTTTGAGACCAAGCTGGACAATTTGGCAAGACCTTGTCTCTATAATACATCAAAAAATTCGCCAGGTATGGTAGCATGTGCCTGTAGTTCCAGCTATTTGGAGGGCTGAAGTGGAAGAATCACCTGAACCCAGCAGGTAAAGGCTGCAGTGGGCTGTGATTGGGCTACTGCACTCCAGCTTAGGTGCCAGAGTGAGACTCTGACCAAAAAAAAAAAAAAAAATTGAAATCTCAGATGGAAAGTTTGAAATATTTATTCTAACAAGCTTAGTGAGATATGAGATAATTCTGGAAAACAATACAAAGAAATTAGAAAAATAATTTAGGATATGAATGAGAAATTTACCAAAGTGATAGACATATTAAAAAAGAACCAAACAGAAAGTCTAGAGCTAAAGAACTCATTGAAAATAACATAAAAATACAATCAAAAGCTTCAACAATAGACTAGATCAAGCAGAAGAAATAATCTCAGAATCTGAAGACAGTTCTTTTGAAATAATCCAGCCAGATAAAAATAAAGAAAATGAATGATCAAAGTCTTCAAGATATTTGGGACAACATAACACAACCAAATATTTGAATTATTGATATTTCTAAGGGCAAAGAAAGAATAAAAGGATTAGAAAATCTATTTAGCAAAATAATAGATGAAAACTTCCTAAGTCTAACAAGAGATTTAGATATCTAGATACAGGAAGCTCAGCAATCCCCTGGCAAATACAAGGCAAAAAGGTCTTTTCTGCAGCATATTATAGTCAAGGTGTCTAAAGCCAAAGATAAAAGCAAATCCTAAAAACAGAAAGAGGAAAGAACCTAGTCACATATAAAAGAAACCCCATCAGACTAACAGTGGATTTATCAGCAGAAGCATGATTCCATCAACCTAACAGTGGATTTCTCAGCAAAAGCCTAAAACTTTGCATACCTTACAGAAGAGAATGGGTTGTAAGGCAAAGTGCTGAAAGGCAAAAACAACAACAACAATAAAAAAAAACTGGTAGTGAAGAAAACTATACCCAGCAATGTTATTCTTCCAAAATGAAGAAACAGTCTTTCCCAGACAAGCAAGTGCTGAGGGAATTTATTATCACTTGATTGACCCTACAAGAAATGCTCAAATGAGTCCAAACCTGAAAGTGAGAGAACAACATTTACCACCATGAAAACCTACAAAAGTATAAAACGCACTAGTAAAACACCCACACAAAGGAAAAAGAGGAAGGATTTGAAGGAAGAACCACTAAATAAATCCACCATTTCACAATGAGACATCATAAGGAAAAAAAAAAGGAACAAAGAAAATATAAAACAACCAGAAAACAATTAACGATATGACCAGTACAAAGCCTTGCATATCAATAATAACCTTGAATGTAAATAGATTAAATTCTTCACTTAAAAGACATAGAATAGCTGAATCAATTAAAAATGATCCAATTATATGCTGCTTGCAAGAAACTCACAAGACATGTAAAAGGGTGGAAAAGATATTCCATGCAAATGGAAACAAAAGCAAACAAGAGTAGCTATATTTATATTAGATAAGACAAACTTTAAGTCAATAACAGAAAAAAAGGTAATTATATAATGATAAAATAATCAATATACCAAGATGATATAATAATTCTAAATATATATGCACCTAATACTGGAGCACCCAGATTCACAAAACAAATATTACTAGATCTAAAGAGACAGATAGGCCAGACATGGTAGTTCATGCCTGTAATTCCAGCACTTTAGGAAGCCAAGGCAAGAGGACTGCCTGGAGTCTAGGGGTTCGAGACCAGCGTGGGCAACTTGGCAAGACCTCATGTCTACAATAAATTAAAAAAATTAGCGTGGTGGCGCACACCTGTGGTTACAGCTACTTGGAAGGCTGAGGTGGAAGGATCACCTGAG
This sequence comes from Carlito syrichta, assembly GCF_000164805.1. Classification (NCBI taxonomy): domain Eukaryota; kingdom Metazoa; phylum Chordata; class Mammalia; order Primates; family Tarsiidae; genus Carlito; species Carlito syrichta. The sequence goes on from NW_007250863.1 coordinate 54,065, forward strand.
CCCAGCATATTGATGCTGCAGTGACCATGAGCATGACACTGCACTCCAGCCTGGGCAGCAGAGTGAGACTCCTACTCAAAAAAAAAAAATAGAGAGACAGATATACAGCGATTCAATTATAGTGGGGGACTTCCAGATTCCACTCTTAGCATTAGACAGATCTTACAGACAGAAAAATCAACAAAGAAACATTGGATTTAAACTGGAATTTAGACCAAAAGGACTTAACAGACATTTACGGAACATTCTATTAAACAATTGCAGAACATATATTCTTTTTATCAGCACATAAAATACATCATATGTTAGGTCACAAAACAAGTCTCAAAATATTTTTAAAAATTTAAATCATATCAAATATATTCTCAGACCACAATGGAATAAAACTAGAAATGAATACCAAGATAATTTTTGGAAGCTATACAAATATGTGAAAATTAAACAACATGCTCCAGACTGACCATTGGGTCAATGATGAAATTAAAAATTATCAAAACAAATAAAATGGGAACACAACATTTCAAAACCTATAGGATACAGCAAAAGCAATGCTAAGAGAGAATTTTATAGCAACAAATGCCTACATCAAAAAAGTAGAAAGATTACACATTAACAATCTAAAAATGCACCTCCAGAAACTAGAAAAGAAAGAGCAAACCAAACCCAAAGTTAGCAGAAGAAAAGAAATGATAAAGATCAGATCAGAACTAAATAAAATAGAGACTAAAAAACAATGCAAAGGATATACTAAATGAAAAGCTGTTTCTTCAAAAAGATAAACAAAATTGATAAACCACTAGTAAGACTAACTGAGAAGAGAGAAGATCCAAATAGACAATCAGAAATGAAAAAGCCATTATAACTACGCTTGATCTTATCCAAAAGGCCAAGAACTGATGAGCCATTACAACTGATACCACAGAAATACAAAAGTCATCAGAGACTTATGAACAGCTATAGGCTGACAAACTGGAGCATAAATATAGGCAGATGCACAGATTAGAATTCAGGTCTTCAAGTGTATAGTTATTTGAGTTGGAGGCTAATGTAAGACCCCAACCCTCTCCCTTTCTCATCTCCTATAGTAACTAAAATGCAGTGAGGTGGCACCATTTTAAGCACAGTGGATCTTAGCACCACCAGCTGTGTGATCTTGGACAAAAGCTTGACTCTTGACATCTTCATTTTCTTCATGTATATTGCAGAGATAATTATAACTTAAATTCAGGGCCTAAAGTGATTTAGGCAGTGTCTTTAAAGTACTTAGCACTTATCAGCTGGGTGTGGTAGTGCGCGCCTGTAATTCCGGCTACTGGGAAGGATCGCCGGAGCCCAGTGGGTCGAGGTTGCAGTGGCCAGGAGCGGCCACTGCACTCCTGTCTGGGTGACAGAGTGAGACTCCAGCTCAATAAATAAATAAATAAATAAAGTACTTAGTATATTAGCCACGTATTAAATGGTGGTTATCATTATTACCATTACTATTTGGGAAATGAGGATACCAGAAGCCCAATCCTCATCAGTTTGCAATATGCCCATGTAGCTAACATGCACTTGTACCACCTGAAATAAATAAAATAAAAAAATTAAAATGTATTCCTTTGGATGAGGCTATTATGGCCTTGTCAAAAATGTAAATAGGCCTCTTATCAGGTCACCTATTGAGGTTACAGTTAACCCGTTAAGGAGGAACTAAGTCAGGGCAGTTCTATTATTACAGGGGAAAAGCTGGCAAGTGACAAGGCCAGAAAGACAAGTCCAGGAAGGGGCTGACACAGTCAGTGCAGTGGTGGGTGATTGGGCCATGGTGGCTCAGAGTCTTGACGGGGAGGCAGGGTCGAGGCAAAGGTAAACCTCACTCCGTCATCCTTTTCCATGGGTTGGCATTTGCTAATAGGATTTCTCATGGTGTATTAGAATGAGTGAGGTTGAGAAACTCCTTAGTCACAGCTCAGGAGAATTCATGCAATTTTGAGGACCATTAAAGAAAAATTCTTATTCAAATGAGGGGCCACTCTTTGAAGAACCACTGCTGTGGACATCTTTTCCCCCGGTCCCCACTCCCAGATGACACCATTAGGGAAGTAGGAAGGTTGACTGGAGTTCACACTTGCTCAGAGGGAGCTAGAGATGAATAATAAGTTGAAGAAAATATTCTCAACTTTTCTAGAAATGCAAGAAACAAGAACTATATTAATTATTAGAACAGGCCGGGCTCGGTGGCTCAGCCTGTAATCCCAGCACTTTGGGAGGCCGAGGTGAGTGGATTGCCTGAGCCCGCGGGTTCGAGACCCGCCTGGGCAACTTGACGAGACCTCATGTCTACAACAAATCAAAAAAAAATTTAGCTGGATGTGGTAGCGCATGCCTGTAGTTCCAGCTACTTGGAAGGCTGAGGCGGAAGGATCGCCGGAGCCCAGCAGGTCGAGGCTGCGGTGGCCGGGAGCGGCCGTTGCACTTCAGTCTGGGTGACAGAGTGAGACTCCAACTCAAAAAAAAAAAAAAATTATTAGAACAGTGATAAAATACCCCCAAAAGGTTTTAACTAAGAGAAAGTTGTAATCAGAATGCTTTCTAAGAAAACATACCTATAAGTCCATGGAAACAATTCAACACGTAAATGATTAAGTTAAAATATTTTTTGAGATACCAGTGTTTTGGTATTTTAAAATAACAGAATAGTCCACACTGGTATTGTGACCACTAGATCTGTTGGTCTTACTGCTTCCTTCTTCGTTCACTTGGGTGAAACCCCCTGAGCCTGTCCCCTCCCCTTCCTCATCACTTCTATCTGCTTATTCCATTCTTCATGTTTCTGCTTCCAGAACACCACCGGACTCCACTGACCTTTTCCTTCCCTAATCCTTTTATACTTATTGTCTGTTGTGCAATTAGACTATTCCATCCATTAAACATTGTTTAGTGCTTTGCAAACAAAGGCAAAATCTCTGTACTCATGCCTAATGGGGTTGAACAGAACAAGGATTCAGACAAATGTAACACAAGGCAGAGTAAGAAAAATGTCACATCTTAATTCAAATTCAACACTGTAGTCTTTCAAAGGATGAGGAAGGTCTATTAGTAGTTAATTTCTCTCTGTGTCTCCCATTTTACAGATGATGAAGTTGAGACCTGTAGGGACAAAGTGCCATATAAGCAAGATAGGGCACTTCTGCCCTATAAGCAAGATAGGGCACTTACCTTAGGCAGCATGACTCTGTGGTCCAGAATTCCAGACTGAATTCTGGGGAGTTCTAGTCAAATGAGGTGCTGTACTTTTGGTGGTCAAATGTTTGGGAAATGCTGAATATCGCTAGTCTTGTGTTCTAGTAAATGCTGACATGAATAATTTGAGAAATTGGAAGTATTGATAAAATTAGGAAGCAGCCTCCTGCCACTAAAAAAGGGCTAAAATGTTATTTGATGATTTCTCACAACTTTCTCATAATGTGCAACATAGCAAGGCAGCCTGTGTAAATAAATGACTGATGGGCTGTGGTAGTAAAATTTAGATAAAATATGCACACTGGTGAGCACGCGCACACACACACACACACAAACACACACGGAACTAAAGGTGAAAGGCTCTAAGACGCTCAAGGGGTCTGGAGGCGTATTTTAATGTAAGACAGAAGTGTCTCATGGATGATTACTAAGTGTTCCAGGGTGCTTAAATAGCAATGAGTCTAGTTATATAGTATTAACACTTACTGAATCTCTCAATTTTTAAAACTAAGAATGTTTACTTTTTCTTTTTTTTTTTTTTTTTTTGAGTTGGAGTCTCACTCTGTTGCCCAGACTGGAGTGCAGTGACATATTCCCAGCCACCTCAACCTCGACCTGCTGGGCTCCGGTGATACTTCTGCCTCAGTCTTCCAAGTAGCCGTAACTACAGGCGCTCACTACCATGCCTGGCTGATTTTTGATTTACTGTAGAGACAAGGTCTCACCAAGTTGCCCAGGCGGGTCTTGAACCATGGATTCAGGCAATCCACTCGCCTCGGCCTCCCAAAGTGCTGAGATTACAGGCTGAGCCACCGAGCCCAGCCAAGAATGCTTACTTTTAATAATAATAACAAAATAATCTTTAGTTTTAATTTCCGTATTTAAATTCAGACAGGGTCTTGCAACATTGCCCAGGCAGCTCTCAAACTCCTGAACTCAAGTGATCCACCTGCCTTGGCCCTCCCAAAGTGCTGGGATTATAGGCATGAGCCACTACGCCCAATCATAATAAAATAATCTTAAAAGCTAACCTTTTAAAAAAAATTTTATTTTAAATATGGATACATTTCAGGGTTAGGTATACAAATGGTCATTGTACAGGTAAAGTTTGAACTTCACTTTTGTCCCCACTTCACCTAGTTTGAAATCTGGTACCCTTATTGATGAAATATGCTCTGCCCCCTCCCTCCCCTGGCAGTTTCTCACTACTGCCAATCCAAAAGCTAACTTTCACACACTATTCTAAGTTCTTTTTTTTTTTTAATCAATATTTTTATTATGGTTTTGTGGGGTACAGTTAAGGGTTAGGTGTACGATTACATTTCATTCAGGCACCCTGTTGATAAGAGGTGTTTCCCCGTCCCCAGACAGATATTTGCTACTGTTAGTCCCATCCCCCTCCCCATAGTTTCCCAGTACCGTCAGTCGTTTTCTTATAGTATTACATTGGATGTTCAAGGTTCATTATATGAGTGAGAACATGTGATACTCAGATCTTTGTTTCTGTGAGAGGTCACTCAGTATTATAGACTCTAGTTCCATCCAGGTTGCTGCGAAATTCATGATTTTGTTCTTTTTTATGGCTGCGTAGTATTCCATCGTGTATATGTACCACATTTTTTAAATCCAGTCCTCTTTTGATGGGCAGCATGGTTGGTTCCAGGTTCTTGCTATTGTGAACAATGCTGCGATAAACATATGTGTGCAGATATCTTTTTTATAAAGTGATTTGAGTTCTTCCGGGTATATTCCCAGTAGGGGGATTGCGGGGTCATATGGAAGGTCAATTTTTAGAGCTTTTAGGAATCGCCACACTGCTTTCCACAGAGGTTTCACTAGTTTGCACTCCCACCAACAGTGTAGAAGTGTTCCCTTTTCACCACACCCTCTCCAGCAGCTGTTATTTTTTGAGTTGTTGATAATGGCTATTCTGACTGGAGTTAGGTGGTATCTCAGTGTGGTTTTGATTTGCATCTCCCTTATTCTAAGTTCTTTACAGGCATTAATTTATTTAATCCATTAACATCCCATAAGGCTAGTACTATTATTGTCCTTGTTTTAGAGATCCGTAAATTGAGGCCAAAGAAGGTTAAGTAACTCACCCAACATCACACAACCAGTAAGCAATGGACTTGGTTTCATTCTGAGCAGTCTAAAATCCAGAACTCTCCTTCTTGATCACTACAGCCCACTGTGGGTCTTTACATTCAAGGCTTCTCTATTTTTCTATTTAATAACACAGTAAAATGCATTAAAATTTTTATATTCTTGAAAGTGCTACGGAGGTTTGTGATCAGCATCGGGGACTTTCAAAGTGGTCTGGCCTGTAATTCAAATATATGAGCCGTTGATTGTTATAGGAATAATGTTTTCTCTTCCTCCTGTTGCTCTTTCTGCTTCGTGTGTCACGATTGTATTTTGATTCTTGTTATTGTCCCCTATGAAGTAATCTGCTTGAAGCACAATGTGAAATCACTGCTCTGAAAGCAACTTGGGCATTTTACTTTTAAAAGGCAAGTGTCCTTCGTAGGCCACGATATCGGGCTTATTCTTCCCACCATGTTTTTTTTAAGGCTGAATTTATTCTTCAGATAAGCTTCCAGCTGCTTTATGTGTACAGATTGATGGTTCAAGTTCCCTCTCGTCAGATCTGGTAGGATCACTGAATTCAATGAGAAGGACCATTAAGTTCATTACAAACATCAGAAAACACAGTGACTGGGAACAGTTTATAGAGAAAGTGCAATGCCTTTCTGCACACTCTCTTTATTGTCTTTGTATTGGAAATTCAGAAATGTATTAAGTTGAGAGGAGAACTTACGAATCAAATTATGAGTCATAAGCCCCAATTTAGATCGGCAGAGGTACTCTCCAAGCTTGCAGAATGTAACAGGTATTGATAATTTATGCACCACTCAAAGCTAAGCAGTGGTGAAATAAAGATTTTGTGACCCTCCTGAAAATAATGATTTCATTCCTCAAGCCTCAGTTTATATATTCTTTCTCCCAGAAAGCTTTCTTTGATCATTCCAATTGGAAGCAACCTCTGCTTCTTTATGGACAGCCCACGTGTCAGCTTTTTCTACCCTTTTAAGTAATCTCAATTGTTGGTGTATTTGGGAAGGGGGGTGTTTGTTATAATAGGCTCATTCCCGCATTATCCAGTGATGGTCTGTCCTCTGAGTCACATGGTTGGCATTGTCCCTCTCTGCTTTTCATGGGCTGCTCTTCCCTGTGCTGCCACAGAGCTGAGGCCAGGGTGAAGTAAGGGAGGCACATAGGAAGCAAAGTGTGAGGAGGCTTTCATCCTAAGGAATGTGTAAGTGCACAGTTGATCTGCACTAGACATAGCCTGGAATTCATAGACTTCAGTCTTTGTGGAGGTGGAGGGGGTGGATGAAGGTGGGTTCTGGTCTACACCACCTTGGTGGCAGTATGTCACAGTGATTAAGGGCATAAACTCTATAGCTGGCCATTTCCCTTCATCTCTTTGTATCTCAGTTTCCCCGTTTGTAAAATTTAGATGCTGCTGCTGAAAATATAGCCTACCTTGTAGAGCCATTCTCTGATAATACAGGTAAAACTGTATTAGACCAGTCCTGGCACACAGACCAGACACAAAAAAAATCACAACCATTCTTCTTACTGTTATTTCCACTTCCAGTATCTTGTACCTCCCCACAGCATCATCAGCGAACATTGTAGAAATGCATTAAACTTTAAATATGAGAGTTAGAGAAAATTCAGTGGAGTTTTAAAAGACAGAGAATTTGGAATTGTCAAGCAAAACATTATTTTCCCAAGGACTAATGGCTTTAGAAGTTAAAGCCTCCCATTCACTTCCTGATCTTCCACTGTATCTTTGGGGTTCCATTCTCTCTTGAAGTATCTTTGTTTTAAGCTCTTTATTTTCTGGATCTTCTTTCAATACCTGTTTTGCAGACAAACTCATTCCATCCTTATAGAACTCTCAGCCCTGAATCCATCCCATTTCCCCAACTGAATATCTCCCCATCCTGAATTTTTTAGGTCAAAATAGCACCTGAGACCATCAGCAGGATGGTCCAGGGTGGGCGCTGGCAGCCCACACCTGCAAAATCCTCTAACTAAATTTATACCCCTCTAGGAGACATTTGTTAGTTGTTCCCTTCTCTCTATTCCCCAACACTCTATCTCCTCTTCTTCCATTAACACTACCTGATTTCCCGTTGGGGAAGTCCCTCCTTCCCTATGATTGGCCATGAGGTTGAAGCAGAAGTCTCGCTTCCCTAGTTCCAGGGGTGAATGCAGGCCAATAAGCCTATTCTATATCCCTAGCTCTCATGATTGTTTCAGGGTAGAGCTCAACATAGCCAATCACAAGCAATGGGACAAAAGGAGACATTTGCTGGAGCTGTGGCAATGCTGGATACTTTTGCAGGAGATTCCTGAAGTAGCTTTTTGCTCCTCAAATCTCTCTCCCTCAGTAGACCTATAGGAGGAAGAATGTAGCCCTGGAGCTGCTGCAGCTACCTTGGAACCAGGAGGACAGAGCCTGTCTGAGGATGATGCCAACACCAAAGAAGCTGGAAAACACACACACACACACCCACACACACACGCAAGCATCACATGCACGCTTGTGCATAGGTGCTGGTATGAGTACCCACATACACATGGGGAGAGAGAGAGAGAGAGAGAGAGAGAGAGAGAGAGAGAGAGAGAGAGAGAGAGAGAGAGAGAAGGTAGTGGGGAGAGAGAGAGAAAGCAGGAATCTTGGGCTCTGTATCAAGCTGTGTCTGAACCTTCTTCTACTGTTCAGTTTTATGAGACAACATATTCTCTTTGTTTTTAAAGCCTGTTTGTTTCTTGTTGCCTATGACATAGTGATCAAATTGATACAGTGTCTTTATTTTCTAAGAGTCCAACAGAAACTGTAAAAACGAAATCCTAATCTCTCTTTTTCTCTCACCAAGTACACACACTCCTTAAAGGGAAATATTAATTCCTAGATGTTGTAAAGTCACTACCATTCATAAGAAGGAAGAGAAACATTTTATTAAGTGCCAGATAGTCTGCAAATAATGCTGCCCACTGTTAAGTCAGTGTGCGGGTGATGAGGGAATGGCAAAGAATTGCACAGAAATTAGAAAAGAAAGTATATTTAGAAAGTAGATCAAAGAGGGTAGATCCACCTCTTTAAGATCAGAGAGCAGGGCAGAGGCTTAAAGAAAGCATGACTGTGAGTGCTTGAAACTAGAAGTCTTTAGAACTTCGTTTGGGGCACAGGGACCGGCAAGCATTCACAGGGGCTGACGTGATGGTGACGGGATCTGTCTCTCTTCTCTCTGACGACTGGGTGGATGGGTGGATGGGCTGGTGGCTAGATGGGTGGGTTGGCCACATAGATAAGAAGGGCAGGGTCAGTGGCTGAATGACAAATTCTTGGGAGATGTTAATCTTAATGTCTTGTGACTTGGCCAAGGTTCTGGGAAAGGATTATTGTCATGTATGAACTCAAGAAGACCAGAGGAATCCATTTTGGGGCTCCATTTCACCCCAAGAAACATTAGTCTCTCCACATGGCTGTACACCATTTTAATTCATTATGTTCAACCACACCCCAACTCTCATTTTTGCACTTTAGGTCTACCTGGAATAAGAAATTGGGCCATTAACTGAGCCACACACTTCTTAATGATTGCTCTTTAAGCTCCATTGGAGCTAAGTTAAAACTTCAAAATTATAACTTGTAAAAGCCTGATTAGTTTTCCTATAAGGGCTTCATTTTTGCTTGGGGAGGCCGAATGGAGAGTGTTTTTTAGTACTTCTAATTACACTTATTTCAGAGTTCCAGCTGAAATAGGTGTTTAGTCACATTGTTCACATTGTTTAGAAATGTGTGGGTTCTCTTTTAATCTACCAACCATGTCAAGTCCACGTCTACTCTCTTAATAATCAAGTAAAGAAAAGAGATAGGAATTTTCCCTTAACACAGAACCTGAAATTCTTACCCTTCTACCATCTCCATACTCTGAATTGTTTACCCTTCAGAATAAGGATGCAGTTCAGGGACAGCTTTAGTTTCCCCAATGAGCCTTGGGAACATATCAGAGAACTGAGTTAAAAATAATCCTTAAAGTGGCATATTTTAAATCTATTTTACATTTCTATTTGGAAACCCTGGGAAAGATGTTCCTATCTCAATTTAATAGAAAGGCCTTGCTTCAAGAAAAGCTTTTGTCTGAATATTGGGGAAATATTATAAAAAGAGAGCACATTTACATCAAACCAATTTGCAGTGTTGTTACATATTATCTGTGAATAGACTGGTGTGGTAATATATTGTACAAGCTGAGACACTTTTGAGAATGAAAGAGAGAGCTATTAATAAGTACATCCCGACATTCATCCTGATCCTGATGGTGCAACAGGATTTGAATTTCCCTATCACCTGAAACACTCAACAATAAAACAAAATATATAAAACACTAATTTTCTATATATTTTGTTTTATTGTTGAGTGTTTCAGGTGATAGGGAAATTCAAAAACACTAATTTTCAGCCAGGCTCAGTGGCTCAGCCTGTAATCCCAGCACTTTGGGAGGCTGAGGTGAGTGGATTGCCTGAGCCCGTGGGTTCGAGACCCGCCTGGGCAACTTGGCGAGACCTCATCTCTACAATAAATCAAAAAATTAGCTGGGCATGGTAGTGCGCGCCTGTAGTTCCTGCTACTTGGAAGGCTGAGGCGGAAGTATTGCCAGAGCTCGGCAGTTTGAGGCGGTGGTGGCCGGGAGCGGCCACTGCACTCCAGTCTGGGCGACTGAGTGAGACTCCAACTCAAAAAATAAATAAATAATAAATAAAACACTAATTTTCAAGACATTGGATATCAGACAATGAAGGACAGGGATCCCTAAAGTGAAAACAAATGAAGTGGACTTATGCTTGTGCCATATTACTGCCTGGAGAGAGTTTCTAGTTTCTACCACAGGGAAGGGGGACCCATGTGGAGCCAGGTAGTTTCCCTGAATTGAGGAGACATTGCTGAGAGTGTAGAAAAGAATACTAGAGTACACAGGACTGAGTACTAAAGAAGAAAAGTGTGTGTGTGTGTGTGTGTGTGAGAGAGAGAGAGAGAGAGAAAGAGAGAGAGAGTGAGCTTCTTAGAGGTCTTCAAAGGGTCCCCCTTAACTACTCAGCTAACTACTAATCAGTGCATTTAGGTGAGAAAACAACTCTCAAGGTCAAGAAATGCCAACTAAAAAGATTAAATGGAATTTCTGGAGTTTGCACAAAGCAGGAAATGGTTCTTATTCTTATCTGTCAGAGTGGAAAATCTCACCATTCCTGAGATATTAGTAGAGTACTTAGAAACATTTTGTCTCAGTAGTGGAGCAAAATTGGTGTTATGTTCTCTGTCCCACCCAACAAAACTTAAAAGCCAGACCTAAAAGACTCAAACTGCTTGCAAGTACTTCAATTCTGTCCTAAAACAAAGTTTAGCGATTTTTTATATGAATTTTAAAAATCCAGCACTCAACAAGATGAAATTCACAATCCTTGGCATCCAATTAAAATTTGCTAACACACAAAGAAAAAGAAAAATACAATCTATGATAAGGGAAAAAAAACCCAATCTATTGAAGCCAACCCAGAACTGATATAGAACCAGTAGACAAAGACATTAAAACAGTTATTATTACTGTTTTCCATGTTTTCAAGATTTTTTAAAGATGAAAATTACCATGTCTGAGATGGGAAATATAGTGAATAGGATTTACATCACATTAGACATTGTGCAAAAAAAAAAAAAAAAAAAGATTAGTGAGTTGACAACATACAAATATAAACTATTTAAAATTAAACACAGAGAGAAAAAGACTGAAAAAGAATTAAACAGAGCATCATTGAATTGTAAGAAAACTTCAAATGATATATGTGTAATTGGAGTCCCCAGTGAAAGGGGAAACAGAAAAATATTTAAACAAATAAGAGACAAAAATCCTCAGATTCAGTGGAAGTTATAACCCCAAATCCAAGAAACTCAACAAATCTCATATATAAGAAATATCAAGAAAACTCTATCAAGACACATCATAAGCAATTTTCTTATAAACAGTGATAAAAAATAGTCTTAAAAGTAGCCACAGATAAGAAACATTGAAGGAAGTCCTTTAGGCAGAAGAAAATTATATTAGATGGAAATATGGATCAACCAAAGGAATGAAGAGTACCTAACATGTTAACTACACAGGTAAATATAAAAGACTTATTACTTAAATATCACTAAAGAGAACTGACTTCTTAAAACAAAATTAATAGCATGTATTATGGGGCTTATAACATAAGAACTAAAATGTGTGATCGCAATAACACAAAGATTGGGAGGGAAGAAATAAAAGTGTCTTATGCTATATGTGAAGTAGTATAATATTACTTAACAATTGACTGTATTACATTAAAAATATGTAAACCTAAAGCAACCACTAAAATAATAACAGAATGTTACAGCTAACAAGTCAACCAAGTAGTTAAAAAGATACCATTAAAAAATACTCAATCTCCCCAAAAGGCAGAGAAAGGGAACAAAAAACAGATGGAATAAATAAAAAACAAATTGCAAGATAGTATACTTAACCCAACCACATCATGTAAATGGTCTAAACACCACAATTAAAGATAGTGATTGTCAGATTCTATTTTTTTTTTTTTTGAGTTGGAGTCTCACTCTGTCACCCAGACTGGACCGCAGCCTCGACCTGCTGCGCTCCAGTGAAACTTCCACCTCAGCCTTCTGAGTAGCCGGAATTACAGGCGCGCGCTACCATGCCTGGCTAGTTTTTGACCTGCTGGGCTCCGGCGATCCTTCCGCCTCAGCCTTCCAAGTAGCTGGAAAAATAGGTGCATGCTACCACGCCTGGCTAATTTTTTGATTTATTGTAGAGATGAGGTCTCACCAAGTTGCCCAGGCGGGTCTTGAACCCGCGGGCTCAGGCAATCAACTCGCCTCAGCCTCCCAAAGCACAGGATTACAGGCTGAGCCACCGAGCCCGGCTGATATTGCCAATTCTCTGGGCTAGAGGGAACATTGACAAAAGTCTAGAACCCCAGTCAGCCTGAATCAATCATGTTGACTGGATGTCTTTCAGTGAAAACTAGATGCTGACAAATATAAGAATAATTCAAAAATAGAAAAGATTTTAAAATAGAAGAACTATCCTAGATTGACATAATAACCAGGTGCAAAAATCAAATCAAATTATGAAGAAAATATTTCTCTAGGCACAGATGAATTAAAAAAATATCTGCACAAAGAAACAAAAATTTTATCTTGTGGATTAAGATAATTTATCAATAACATCTACACTTGGGTGATAAGATCCAATATATCTTTAATGGAAGTGGATATTTGTATGTAAGGGATAAAGAGAACAAATTGATTCAGATATGAATGGAGAAAGGAGACATAATAACATTTCTGAAGGAATTTATTGCCACCTCACACTGGATGAAAAGTACTATGTATGGCTGGGTGTATGTATGGCTCAAGCCTGTAATCTCAGCACTCTGGGAGGCAGAGGCGAGAGGATTGCCTGAACCCAGGGGCTTGAGACTAACCTGGACAACTTGGTGAGACCTCGTCTCTACAATAAATAAATAAGAAATTAGCCTGGCGTGGTGGTGGTGGCGTGGTGGTGCCTGCCTGTAGTTCCAGTTACTTGGAAGGCTGAGGTGGAAGGATCACCTTAGCCCAGCAAGTCGAGGTTGTAGTAATGTGTAACACTGCACTCTAGCCTGGGCTACAGAGTGAGACTACAACTCAAAAAGAAAGAAAGAAAGAAAAGGACTGTGTAAAGACAAAGAAACTGTTTGCTAGTATTACTACATGTAACTGACCAGCTGACCATTTTGATGCTCAAGAATAGCTCATCAACTTTCTGGCACAAACAGCAGGTAGTGCTTTCTAGAAACGAATGCACTCTTTAGAAAGTCCCAAATATGATACTTGTGCAGAAATTTAATCATTTTCCCTTTACTTTTATATTACCATCTTGAAACTATGTCAGTTTTCCTTTATTAAATTTTCATTTTTTCCTTGTTAAATTATTTGGTCAGTTTTTTAAGTGAAACAATAAAATTGTGAGATAAAATAAACTGAAAATATGATACTTGTGCAGAAATTTAATCATTTTCCCTTTACTTTTATATTACCATCTTGAAAGTATGTCATTTTTCCTTTGTTAAATTATTTGATCAGTTTTTTTTTAATGAAACAATAAAATGATTGTGAGATAAAATAAACTGTGAAAATGTGGGGAAATCACATATATAAAACCCATTTAGGATTAGTCTCTCGGCCAGGTTCAGTGGCTCAAGTCTGTAATCCTAGCACTTTGGGAGGCTGAGGCGAGAGGATTGTCTGAGTCTGGGGGTTTGAGACCAGCCTTGGCAACATGGTGAGACCTCGTCTCTACAATAAATCAAAAAATTAGCTGGGCGTGGTAGCGTGTGCCTGTAGTTCTGGCTACTTGGAA
>NW_007250863.1:68262-85375 GCF_000164805.1 Carlito syrichta
ACCACAGCCTCGCCCTGCTGGGCTCCGGCGATCCTTCCACCTCAGCCTTCCAAGTAGCTGGAACTACAGGTGCGCGCTACCACGCCCGGCTGATTTTTTGATTTATTGCAGAGATGAGGTCTTGCCTGTCCAGGCGGGTCTCGAACCCGTGGGCTCAGGCAATCCACTCACCTCAGCCTCCCAAAGGCGCGGGATTACAGGCTGAGCCACCGAGCCCAGCTGTTGCTATGTTTCTTGATGTTTATGTTTCAAAAGAGGGCTCCCAAGGCTTTGAGCAAAACATTTCTGATTTGAACAGCTGGCAAAAAACTTACCTCGCCTTTGCAAAGATTGACATACACATCAAAGGGACACAGGAAAGAATCACAAATGTTAGGTTTCTCGTGGAAATACTCTTAAAAAGAGAGGAGGGAGGTGAAGTCTCTTTCCCTTTTGGCAACAGGGAAAATTCTAAATGCTTTTCTTTCCCCTTAAAGTACCTAGGAAGCAGGCAGACAAGGGGACGCCACTGTAGAGAACAGAGTAGGCAGAAGACAGTACCAGTCGACAAAGTCAAGTGCCCTCCTTACAACTCCAGTGAGCATATAGAGGTCCCCTTCCTTTACACCTGGGTGCTATCCTGAAGAGAAGTGGGGGAGAAAAGGGACATCTGAAGGTCTGAATATTTATCCTGTTGATACTCAGTTTCCTTTAAAACTCCTTAAAGCTTTGGCTAGAACTGAATTTATCAGATTGGGCTATTTCTTTTTTTTTTTTTTCATGCTACCCAATGGAGTAGTATCTCATGAAACAAACAGATCAGTTATGAGAAATGTAGAAGTTACATTTCCTTTGCCAGTTTGTATCTGTGCGCTTGGGGAAAACTCTGTAATTCACCTGTACCATTGGTGTTAATTTATATCATTGGCCATGGCTTGTGAAAAACAAACCAAACCAAATCAAACCAAAAAGACACAAAATTTTAAGTATGGAATGAGGGGCAACCCCTTTGGGTCTCTCCCACCATGTGCGTTTTTCTGTCCTCTCAATAAATCCTGCTTTAAAAAAAATAAAAAAGAAAGAAAAATAAAGTATGGAGTGAGTATTTGATATATGTTTGACCAAAGTATGAGATAAATATTTACACTGAGGACCTAATATCAAGTCTTGAGTACTATAGTCTTTGCTTAATTTAAAACAAAATTATTAAGGCTTTGTTTGCCATTTTCCAAGACTTGCATCTCTTTACCAGAAACAAACAAACATATCCTATTATATCAGAGAGGAAGAACAAATACTACATTCAAACATTTGTTCAAGATTTGGTTTAAACAGGTCACATTCAGAACTGGGAACCCTTCTTTGCTGTTAATTAGCCAAAATTCACAGCTAAAAGAGCAAAACTTGATGAAATGAACCGGTTAAACAGAATAGGCACTTAAACAAAAAAGGAAGACACGGTTGTAGTCCTGGCTAGAAGAAAGGAAGCTCTCTTGGGCAATGATTTTTGTGCAATTATTTTAATCTTCCCCTTAAACATGAGAACTGTGGAAATTCGGTTTGCCTATAAGTATCTTGGCTGATAGAAACCCCACAGTGATGGCCATTTCAATTTCCTATGTTGGGTCTAAAACATGTGACACTGGATGTAACTGAATTTTCTAGAGGACTGGGTTTCCAAACTTACTTTCCTTTTAGAAGCAGTGATTTCAATTTCCTGGGATTTTTATGTTAAAAAAAAAAAGCAGTAATTGGGCCAGGTGTGGTGACGCAAGCCTGTAATCTCAGCACTTTGGGAGGCCGTGGTGAGGGGACTGCCTGAGCCCACGGGTTCAAGAACAGCCTGGGCAACTTGGCAAAACCTCATCTCAGCAATGAATCAAAAAATTAGCTGGGCATGGTAATGAGCGCCTGTAGTTCCGGCTACTTGAAAGGCTGAGCAAGAAGGATCGCTGGAGCTCAGGAGGTCGAGGCTGCAGTGGTCATGAGGTTGCCACTGCACTCCAGCCTGGGTGACGAAGTAAGACTCCAACTCAAAAAAAAAGAAAAAGAAAAAGAAAAAGCAGTAATTGCATGCAGCTTTCCTTGATGTAATTTCACAATTATTTAGAGAAAATAAATGTTGTGTAGATGCTTGGGGCTGTCTGCTTTTAGGAAACAGCTCTTGATTTGCCCTTACTTATTTTGTTCAGAAGCAGTAAGCAAATCAAACATACATACAAAGCCTCTTCAATTCTGCAATTTTGAGAAGCCATCAAAACCAAATCACATTATTTTCATAAGTTTTACACCAGAAAATTTCACAACCAAACTCACACTCTTGGACAAATCAAGAGACTACTTAATCAAACTTTGTTTTGGTTCCTGGGCAAAGACGATTTTGCTGTTTTTTAAAATTGAACATTGTCCTTCAATAAATCTCTCTCAATTTTGAATATTAGAAAAAACCTTTTGCTTTGCTACTTGATTTAGAAAGTATTTGCTGGTTGAGCCTGAGTGTGGTGGCTCATGACTGTAATTTCAGCACTGAGGCTGAGATAGGGGGATTGCTTGAACCCAGGAAGTGAAGGCTGTGGTGAACCATAATCATGCTACTGCACTCCAGCCTGGGTGATAGAGTGAGACACTGACTAAAAAAAATTTTCCTCAAGATATTTGCTGGTAAAAGCCCTTCTTTTTGTAGTTCTATATACTGAAGGGGATATATCCTGTCACTCACTGCCTAAATTCTAGGATAAATTCACAAACTCATATGTATTTTTCTAAGGCAGTAAAGGGTCATATAGTCTAGGCAAACAGGAGATAGGATTTTAAAATAGCTCCTAGATAGAGCTAAGTACTCAAAGGGAAACTCAATATTGATTGATGGTAAACCATCTTTCCTGGAACCTATGTTGTAAAACACATACACACACGCAAACACACACACACCCCTTTTAAGTGAATTACCTAAAATATAAAATAAAAACTAGATGATAGAGATACCTTTGATTACTTTTCTCAAAGAGCATTTGTGATTTCCTTCCAAATTCTGCTTCTAAGTGACTAGAACTCAAGATTGTTATTACTCAAAGCCCAACATTAACTTTGAAAATCAAAAGGGCCTTACAATTTTTTAACTGGGTAAAGAAAGATTCCACACTTAATTTTTAATGGATACAGCTCCTGAGAAGTATTTTCAATAGAATAGGGAGTAGTGGGAGAGAAGACTGGAAATGTGATTTGAGGCATGTCACAAAACCGCATTTAAAACCAATCTCTGTGGCACATACTCTATCCCATGTACAAAGGGAGGCCATCAAAGATTTTTCCAATGAGTGAAATGGGAATGAGATGAAAAATATTTTAGGAGGAAATTGGCCCTTAGCGATCTCATATCTTTCATTTTACTGCTAAGCTTAATTTAGGAATGGAAAGCAATTGTTCTTCTGTGAATCACGAATGCAATCTGCTATATCATCTTCCCCAGCTAGTTAAGGTATCGTCACTATTTCCAAACCTGCAGAATCCATGTCCATTTTAACACCCTTGAACTTGACACTCTCCCTCTGGGAAAATACTGTGCATTTAACTGTATTTGCAAATCTTACCATTTCTTTAGCTCTGTTTAAGCCTCACCTCTTCCAAAGAGTATTCTCACCTCCTAATATATTTCTCACAAGGATTTCTTTCTTTGGAGCACTCCAGTAACTCTTAGCTGGGTCACTACCATTACATTTTCCACAAACTGCCTTGTAGAGTGGCCTTCTGTATGTGTTTATCTCTACAGTCAATTACAATGCTCTTGAGCCAAGGGACTATGGCTTATATGAATTGAACACAACTGATTGTCCCACATTAAGTTACATACAGTACTTGAGCTTGGTGGATTCAACATGCATAAATATTAACTGATTCCTACCCTCCCCAAACACACACTACCCCAGTCTCTTCATTGTAGTCAGAAACCAGAGACAAGAATTTTACCCTTCTTATCACACTGTATGTCCATGCTACCTGCAAAAAAGGTGATTTTAATTTCCCTTAGGGGTTTTGATTCAATACTAAGGAACAATGGCATCACTAATTTTGCAGTCTCCATCCCCCCACCCCCCATCAAGAGGTGGAGTCTATTTCCTCACTCTTTGAATCTTGATTCAGTCATATGACTCATTCTGGCCAATGGGACATTAGCAAGAGTTGTATGAGCAGAAGTCTGACTAGTACTTGTGCATTGGGATTGTTCTCTGTCTTGCTGCTGTCGGAACCCAGCTGTCATTTGAGAAAGCTGGTCTGGACACTGGAGACATGTGGCCCAGTCCCTCTGTTACCCTAGCAGACCACCAAACATGCAAGCGAGGCCATCCAGAACCCTGTCTCCCAACAACACGTGTGAGCCCAGAGGAGCCCAGCAGAACTGTTTAGCCATACCCAGTCCAAATTATTGACCTTTAGAAGAATCAACTGATAAACGATTATTTTTAGGCCTCCAAGTGTGGGGATATTTTGATACATAGCAAAATCAAACTGATTTAGTAAATAATAAAAGCAAAGTATAAAAAAAACCTTATTTCTAATAAGCTTTGAAATCTCATTTCAAAGTAAGCTTTGATAGAAAGCTTGCCCCACAATGTCATTAGAGAATCTTGGGTCAGAATTAAATGATTATCTCTGGCTGAATCTAAGTCAAAACACACAAACAATCAACAAAAACTTGCCACTTTGGCAAGTTCACTAAGTCAAATAAAACTGTTAAATTCCATCACCAAATGACAGGAATAGCTTTGCCCTTTCCAGAAGGAAAAGAATTGACATAAAAGCAGTATAGGACATACAAGAAAAGGTTAGGATTGAAGCTTCCCATTCAGTTGATATGATTTTTTTTTTCTTTGAGTTGTCAAATGCTCCAACAACCGACAAAATAAATGGAGCTCACATTATCCAGGCACTAAGCCAAGAGCTCTTCATAGATGGTCTCCTAAAATTTTTAAAAATTGTATTAGAGGAATATGGGATGTAAGTCAGGACTAACTACACAAGTAGGCTGTATGCGGGTAAAGTTTGGGCTTCTAACAGGCCTTCACTTCCCCTGGTAAAGAATCAAGTATACTTTGTGTTATCATGTGTCTCCCACTCTCCTCCAACCTTCCCTCCTCTAGCAGTGCCCATTCTTGTGCTAATATGACTAATGTTTAAGGCCCACTTATGAGTGAGAACACGTGGTATTCAGATATTTATTTCTGTGATAGCTCACTCAGTATGATAATCTCCAACTCCATCCAATTTGCTGTGAAGTCCATGATTTTGTTCTTCTTTATGACTGCGTAATACTCCATCATGTATATGTACCACATTTTCTTTATCCAGTCCACTTTCATTGGGCAGTAGGGTTGGTTTCATGTTTTGCAATTATGATCAGTGTGACAGTAAACATGTGTGTGCAAGTGTCTTTTCTGTAGAATGATTTATGATCCTCTGGATATATTTCCAGGGGATAGATTGCTGGATCATATGGAAGGTCAATTTTTAGTTCTTTTAGGAATCTCCACTACTTTTCATAGAGGTTGAACTAGCTTGCACTCACACCAACAGTGTAGAAGTGTTCCCTTTTCTCTGCACCCATGCCAGCATCTATTGTTTTTTCTTATTCATGATAGCCATCCTCACCAGAGTTAGGTGGTATCTCATAGTTTTGATTTACATTTCTCTGATGATTAGTGAGGCTGAGCATTTTTTCATGCGTCTGTTGGTTGTTTGTATGTCATCTTTTGAGAAGTGTCAGTTTCTGTTCTTTGCCCACTTTTTAATGAGGTTGTTTGCTTTTTTCTTTTTACTTCTTTTGAGTTCCTTGTAGATCCTGGATGTTATGTCTTTGTCAGACACATAATTTGCAAATTTTTTTCCCATTCTGTGGGTTGTCTCTTTACTCTCTTGATGGTTTGTTTTGCTGTGCAAAAGCTTTTTAATTTGATGAGGTCCTACATACCTATCTTAGCTTTTATGGCATTCACTTTTGAAGACTTGGTCAAGAATTTGTTGCCTATTTCAATGTGCATAAGGCTATTTCCTACATTTTTCTTCTAGGATTCTTATAGTTTGAGGTTTTGTGTTTAGGTCTTTGATCCATTTTGAGTTGATTTTTGTATAGTGTGACAGATAGGGGTTCACTTTCATTCTTCTGCATGTAGTCAGCCAGTTTTCCCAGCACCATTTGCTAAATATGGTCTCCTTTTCCCAGTGATTGTTACTGGTGGCTTTGTAGAAGATGAGTTGGTTGAGAGACCATGTTTTTGCTTCCAGAATCTCCATCCTATTCCATTTGTCTATGTGCCTATTCTTGGACCAGTACCAAGCTGTTTTAGTTACTGTAGCCTTGTAATAAAGTTTAAAGTTTGGAATGTGATACCTCCTACTTTATTCCTTTTGCTGAGGATTGTTTTGGCTATTCATACTCTTTTGTTTCCATGTGAATTTCTGTGTTATTGTTTCTTGGTCTAAAAAAATGATGTTGGTATTTTGTTGGGTATTGCATTGAATCTGTAGATTGCTTTGGGTAGGATGGGCATCTTGACAATATTGATTCTTCCAATCCATGAGCATAAAATGTTTTTCCGTTTGCTTGTTTCATCTTTGATTTCTTTCAGCAGCATTTTGTAGTTCTCGCAAAGGTCTTTCACTTCTCTGGTTAGGTGAATACCAAGGTATTTCTTTTTTTTGTGTGGCTATTGTGAATGAGATTGTGCTTTTTATTTGGTTCTCCACATGCCTGTTTCCAGTGATAGAAAGGCAACTGTCTTTTGCATGTTGATTTTGTAACCTGAGACATTACCAAAGTCATTTATCAGTGTGAAGAGGCTTTTGACAGACTTCCTAGAGTTTTCAAGGTATAGAATCATATCATCTGCAAAGAGGGATAGCTTAACTTCTTTTTCTGTTTGAATACTCCTGATTTCCTTCTTTTGCCTAATTGCTCTGGCTAGGATTTCCGGCACTATGTTGAATAGGAGGGATGAGAGTGGGCATCCTTGTCTTGTTCCCGTTCTTAGGGGAAATACATCCAGCTTCTGCCCATTAAACAAAATGTTGGCTGTAGGTTTATCATAGATGACTCTTACTGTTTTGAAAAATGTTCCTTCTGTGCCTAGATGCTCAAGTGTTCTTTATTAAGAAGGGATGTTGGATTTTGTCTAACGCTTTTTCTGCATTTAATGATATAATCATGTGGTTCTTGGTTTTACATCTGTTAATGTGCTGAATTACATTTATCGTCTTGCGAATGTTGAACTAGCCCTGCATCCGAGGAATGAAGCCCACCTGATCATAAAGGAAGATCCTTGAGATGTGTTGTTGGATCAAGTTTGCTAGAATCTTGTTTAGGATTTTTGCATCTATGTTCATCAAGGAAATTAGCCTGTTTTCTCTTTCCTTGCTTGGTCTTTGCCAGATTTGGGTATCAGTATGATGTTAGCTTCATAAAATGAGTTGGGGAGAATTCCATCATTTTCAATTGCCTGGAATACTTTCAATAAGATTGGTATCAGTTCCTCCGTGTATGTCTTATAGAATTCAACTAGGAAACCATCTGGTCTGGGTCTTTTTTTGGCAGGGAGATTTCTTATGACTGAGTCAATTTCCTGGATTGTTACTGGTCTGTTTAGAGTTTAGATTTCTTCTTGTTTCAACCTTGGGAGGTTGTGTGATGTCAGAAAGTCCTTCATTTCCTTTAGGTTTTCTAGTTTATTTGCAAACGGGTGTTCATAGTAATCTCTGATTATCTTTTGAATTTCTTTAGGGTCAGTTGTGACTTCACCTTTTGCGTTTCTAATTGTGTTTATTGACTTTTTCTTTTAAAAGTCAATCTGGCCGGGGGCTGTCAATCTTATTTATTCTTTCAAAGAACCAGCTCTTTGTCTTGTTGATCCTCTCTATGATATTTTTGTATTCTATATCCATGAATGGTCTTACTTAATTCTCCCTGTGATTTTATGAAGAGAGCACTGCTCTGATGTCCATGTTGCAAATGAATAAGCTGGGTCTAAAACATTTAAACAACTGGCCCAAGAGAACATTTAACTAACGAAGTGGAAAACTTTTTCTATACAAATAGAAATGCATTTGTGTAAAATCAGCATAATCCAAGATGAAAACATACAGAAACACACACTGATATGCTTTCATGTACAGTAGGAGTAAGGGCCATTGGACTCTTTGCCAGCTTCTATCAGGGAAAGGAGACTATAAGGCCACTGGAATTATTCCTTGCCAGTTTTATATGACCCCATCCTGATGGCAAATACCAGACAGAGATTTTAACCAGACCCAGCTTCAGTGCCATCACCCACCAGTGGGAAAGCTGCCCAGTTTTTTGAATCTCTCAATTAGGATAGATGCTCTCCTTTTGAACATCTCAGCTGGATGCAGACAATGGTGTTTTAGGTTAAGTGGGTAGGGAGGAGACTTTCTGCAAAGGGGAAGAAAGACAAGCCACAGGATAGGTTGTCAGAGTGGGCTAAATAAAATGGTACCAGGTTGAAAGAACACCAGGCCAGAGCAGGTCTGCATTGAAGGCCATTAGAGGTTATTGGGACCAGGCCATTGGCCCTAGGTGTGGAAAGTGACACAATCCTGAGTAAACTAGCTCTGGCCAGTTCCAGCTGGATCAACAAAATCCTACTAGGCAAGCCTGAGGAGTCTCTGGAGTAAAGACAGCCAGGAAGCCTGGATTCTTTTTTTTTTTTAATCAATATTTTTTTAATGATATTGTGGGGTATAGTTAAGGGTTAGGTATACAAATATGCTCCGTTCAGGCACCCTTAAGCCTGGATTCTTAATCAAGAGTTTACATTCTTAATAAAAGGGCACTACTGCCTCCCAAATTAAAAGCTAAAACAAAACACTATATGAGGACTGCTTTACATCTTAGTATCCTACTGTAGATAGTGATAAGAAATACCTTTGTTTTCATTTTAACTGCAATTCATAAGCCTTGAAGCAAAAAAAAAAAAGGTGTAATCATTAGGTTACTCTCACATTGAGTACCATCATTTTCCAATTCCTTGTACTTTAAAGCTTTTTGTCTCCATGTGTAGGATTTCAGCCATAGCAAGAAATAATGTGTCTTTACAGTAATTAAACCCTTGTGAATATCAGAGAAAAAGGTCTCTTTCATTCTAGAATAATAACAGGCCCAAAGCATGGGATTAAGGAGGTTTACAGATCTACACAGTACCTGCAAACACAGATCTGGACACTATAGAGTCCACTAGTAATTCAATTTACCAAATGAATTAAATTAACTCACATATTTGAAGTGCTCTGCCTATTACAAAGTGCTAAACACGTGTTGATTGGTTTTTGCTAAATCAATTCTTCAGAAATGTGGAACTACAGGAACAAAAATGGCAAGGCCATAAAGCTAATAGAGATTGCACTTTATTATTGATTCTATTATGAGATTCTGTTTTATAACAAAGCATCCTGGGAATATGTTTAGGTACCTTTTGAATCTAACAACTCTGCATGACAGGCTGCACACTTGAGTCAGTTGCAGAGTTCTGTGGAGTGATATAAATCATAAAGGCATTTAAACACTCTTATCAAGTCATTTAAGCTTTCTGAGCCTCAATTTCCTTCTCTGTAATAATGGGCATTATTAAGATTGTTGTACGGTAAGGATAAGTGTATATAACATGGTATAAGTGTATATAATACAGTAAGGATAAGTGTATATAATGCTGCTGTAACAGACTATGCATTCATTCATATTGCATTCTTTTCCTTATGTGAAAGATGTGGGCCAGGACATTAATCCAACATGGTCAGTGGAAAACCTGGGCCTCCAATTCAGTGGTTTCCCAAAGGCTTCATTACTACTCATTTGCAACCAAATTGGAAGGAAGTAAACACAGCATCCCAGCAAATTCTCTCTGTCCTTTCACTGCTTCCCTTGCCCCTCTCTATCATTCTTCTACCTTATCTTGTGAAAGAGTTAGCAACTGCAGACATATCCAGGCATCATTAATATTTGATTACCACAAATAGTGCTCTGTGTCTCCCTATGACCTTTATTTTCTTTGTTTGTAGAAATGTGCTGAAAGATGAGATACTCCCTGACTGGACTGGTGAAAAATGGTGGTTTTCTCAGAAATTGGAATGGAGAGCAGTCCTTAGTTAAGCCACTATGCTTATGATCAGAATACTCCTTTTAAAACTTACAAAGAAAGTTGTGTTGCCATTAGTAAACATTCCCTGAGTACTGGTTGAAGAAAACTCCATTAATCTAATGTTTAAGGTCTGGCAATGAGCTTTTTAAAAAAGATTTTCTAGGCTGGGCACGGTGACTCAAGTCTGGAATCTCAGCACTTTGGGAGGCTGAGGTGAGAGGATTGCGTGACCTCAGGAGTTCAAGACCAGCTTGGGCAACTTGGCTAGACCTCGTCTCTACAATAAATCAAAAAATTAGCCAGGCGTGGTAGCACATGCCTGTAGTTCCAGCTACTTGGAAGGCTGAGGCAGAAGGATCACCTGAGCCCAGTGGGTCGAGGCTGCAGTGCACTCCAGCTTGGGCGACAGAGTGAGACTCCAACTCAAAATAAAAAGATTCTCTAAAGAGAAGAGCCAATCTAAAATAATCAAGTTTTCTGATATGTGAATGAGAAAAAATTGGGAATTTGGGAAGGTTCATTTATGCTCCATCCATTTTGGGAAGACTCTGAGAAATCTCTATCTCTCCACAGTGGAAATGATCAGAGGTATCAGGAATTAAAACAATTTTACTGTGGGTGAAATAAATGGGTCAGCCCCTCATGCACAATCGTCTGCCTTCCTCGGTGCTCCCAAGAGGACATTATTTTTTCACATGGGCTCAGTCTACAGGGTTATTGAGCTAGTAAGAGAGTCAGTTCGGACTAAACCTAGCACTGCCGGACTCCAAATCTCTGTGGCTCCTCTGTGATATAACCTCCCCAAGTCCCCTTGCTCCTGGGAGGACCCTATCCATCCATCCAGCTGTTTTCCAGGGCTAATCTGGGACAAAACTGTTATGACTTCTTCAGCACTCACCTCCTCTTCTCCCATTTCTCCTCCTTGCTCCTTTCTTTTGCCTGATGTTCCTGCCTCCAGTCTTCTCCTTGCCCGTGACCATGGAATCCTCTTTACAGGGTCCCAGACAGGCTTGTACTTCTGGATTCTGCCAGAAAGGAGGGCAGTGTTCTCAAATTGACTCCCTGGAGACCGATTCCTCTGTAGCTGCAAAACTCATTAAAGGCTAACAGCAGCTTAATGTGTCATTCTTCTGGGGTTTGTTTGGGTTTTTAAATAGGAGACAGAAAATGGCAGATTTTAAGCAGTGAAACAGGCAGGTAGAGGTAGGAGAGAGTATTTGGGCAGGGGAATCTTTCCAGCATATGTCATCAGCCCCTGCATGGACTGCTTTGGCATGGGAACAAACACTGCTGCATCGATTGACTGTGCCTGCTTTGGCCCTGAGTACTGGGTATAGATAGAAATTTTGTATTTCTGATTCTGGCCATAGCAGCTTGGAAGAGGTAAACCTCAAGGCATGTTTGATGGATGGGGTATAGACAATTTAGTTGGAGGTTTCGCATTTAAGGAGAATTCTTACTATTGTCACCTGTTTTTTTGTTTTGTTTTTGTTTGTATCTCTTTCCTTGCCTCCATTTTCATTTTGACACTTGGATATGCACAGATCTGAGACTCTAGGTTGCCCAGAGAAAAAGAAAAGGCATTTCACTACTGCATTCTATCATCCCCAGACTGAATATGCAAGGTTATCATAGGTAGCAGATGCTGAGCTGGCTGTGAAGCCTGTGAGTGTAAAATGGATTAGGATGAATAACCAGGGCACTGTTTGTTGGGGTTCAAAGCATCAGAGCCCTGGGAAATTCTGTGGTCCTGGGGGTAAGGAGGACAGCAGGCCCACCATGCCATAGGGGTAGTGGGTACCTCTTAGTGCTTGCAGTGCTGTTCCCTGGTGAGTGTCCTGCACTCCACTGTCCCACTGCTGGACAGAAACTCAGAGATGAGTGCAGCCTGTTCTCTGGAGATAAATGACCCTGGGTATGACTCATGCCTTCCTTGCCTTCTTCTGCTCATCTTCATATTACCTATCAGTTCAGATTCATATGTTGTTTGCCGCTTAAAGATTTCTTCCTAAAATAATGAGAACAGAGCCATTTTCTATCCCCTTCCTGGTGCTATGTCTAAATTTGTGGGCCTATTTTATTCTGTACTGTGGTAGAGTTCAATTATATCCCTGTCTTTTTCAGATATATTAAAAAATAGGGCTTTCTTTATGATTCGAGATAGCTCTCTACAATGACTAAAGCAGGAAAATAAATGAGAGGGATGGAAAATAATACTCATAGTGAAATTATGATTTGGCCAGGAGGATCCTCATTTTGAGTATCAGAATAGACATATTTCACCTTGGTTTGTAGGAGAAGCAAATGGACTGATGGCTTGTGTTCTTTCTCTCTCTCTCTTTTGAGAAAATATTTGCTAAGTCCTTAAAGTACACAATATTTATGAAGACAACTGTGAAATATTTGGGGTAAGGATATAAACACAGGAGAAAACAGCAAAGCAATGACTTTTTTTTTCCTGCCGAAGTCTCTTGAGATATAGAACATATTTTCTTTTTCCTCGAGACTAATGTTTGGATTACAACATGAGAGAGTGGAAAAATTATTCGAGTGAACTGAGGTTAAGGAGAAAATTAGGCATTGACCACTTTTCTATCACCCTGTATTCCTAAAATACAATGCTAGACACAAAATTTCTTTTAGAATGTGTTAAACATGATATCAAGGATTTGAAAACTGGGATCGGGGAAAACAGTGAAGCCCAGTATAATCCGGTATCTGGTTATCGGCAGAGGAGAACGGTAAAACTGACTTCACAAAGTTCTAAATGTTAAAGATCATAATGAACCAAGGATACTGGGAACTGTGTCTCAAACTCTAGGAGAAGATAGGATATATTTTCTCCAATTATTGCTATTACAGATGTAATACATTAGAGCATTCATCTCTTAAAAATTAAAATGTTATAGATAAGGTTGACTTCTTTTTTGCCTACTATCTCAAATCCTAGTGCCCTCTGTATTTAAAAAATTGTGTGTAATCTTGAATGTATCTACTTATGCATGTACAAATACTTTTTTTTTTTTTAAAGTAGGAATCTCACTGTGTTGCCCAGTCTGGAGCACAGTGGCACGCTGTTTAACCGCAGCCTCGACCTGATGGGCTCAGGCGATTCTTCCGCCTCAGCCTTCCAAGTGGCTGGAGCTACAGATGCGTGCCACCACGCCCAGCTATTTTTTGATTTATTGCAGAGATAAGGTCTCGCCAACTTGCCCAGGCTGCTCTCGAACCTGCGGTATCAGGCAATCCCCTCACCTCAGCCTCCCAAATTGCTGGAATTACAATTGTGAGCCACCGTGCCTGGCTGGGTGGTGGTCTTTTGGATGATCTGAATGGGGCTGCTGCTGTCCAGGGCATCATCAAGACTTCAGGTCCTTCTTGTCCTCCTGCGGGCGGCGGTAGGTGGCGATCACAGCCTCCAACTTGACCTTGATGTTCAGCAGGGCCTCCTACTCCTGAGTCTGGCACTGGCCCTCCTCTGCTTGGTCTGTGCTAGCTCAGACTCCAGGTGCAGCAGGGCCCCGTTGAGCTGCTCCATCTGCATGGGGTAGTGGGATTCCATCTTCCTCAGGCTGTTCTTCAAGCTGGCTTTCAGGTTTCTCATCGAATCCAGGTCTATTTGCGAGGACTACACTGTCGGTCTCAGCCCGTGAACGTCATCTCGGCAGCTGCCATCTTGGCGGACTGCATGGTGGACCAGTACTTAGCCAGCTCCTCTCAATTCTTCTGAGCCAGCTCGTCATACTGGTCCCAGAAGTCCGAGGTCTTGAGATTTGGGTGCGTCTATCTCCACGGCCAACTCAGAACTGACAATCTGGGTTTGTTGGAGTTTGATTTCCTCCTTCTTCATGAAGAGCAGCTCCTCCTTAAGATCCCCGATCTCCAGCTGCAGCCCAGTGACCTTGGTGCCATCAATGAATGCCCTTGCAGAGGCCATTGATGTCATTCTCTACGGGCTGGCACTCATGGTCAGCTCTGTCTCTCATACTTGACTCTAAAGTCATCAGCAGCAAGATAGGCATTTTCAATGTGCAGAATGATGCGGGTATTGACCACAAAAGTTGCAAAGGTTTGAGCCCTGAGGTCCTCGATGCTGTGAAAGTAATGTCCCCAGTTTCTGACATGGGTTCCCTTCTTCTCCAGTTCTCAGCTTTTGCTCTCCAGCCTCCAATTCTTGGTCTCCAGTCTTCTCACCCTATCCAGGTAGGAGACCAGGCAGTCATTCAGGTCTTGCATGGTCTCCTTCTCACTCTGGATGCCCCCTAGACCCCCGACCATTCCCATGGCCAGGCCTCCAGGACCCTAGGCATCAGCTGGAGCCAGAAATCCCAGAGCCCGAGGCCCCAGCGCCTGCATAGACACTGTCCACGCTGCTGGTGGACTGGAGGCTGGGCGGCTGGATGGAGCCCAGAAGTCTGTAGTTGGTGGAGAAAGCAGTGCAGTTAGTGGTGAAGTTCATGGTGACCATAGAGGAGAGCGAGACGGTAGGACTCAACGTTCTCATGACCATTCTTCTATGGATGGACATTTAAGGTGTTTCCAGTTTCACTCTTATGTGAATGTATTTCTTTAGGGAAGATACTAAAGAACAGAATTATTGGGACTTAAAATGTGCCATCTAGAATAGGTGTTAGCTGGCTATGAGAATGCACATTTGCCTGTACTCTCTGCCTACAGTTGATGCTATCAAACATTTAATTTTTTGCCAATCTGAAGGGTAAAGAAGTAGTATATCATTGTTTTAATTTTCATCTCCTGTTTTTTTAAGGGGATTAAGTGTTGTGTTCGATGTTCAATGCCCTATTTGCATTTTCCTTCTGTGAATTGCCAGCTTGTATTATTATTATTATTTTGTTTATTTTAAAGATGTGGGGTACAATTCAGGGTTAGATATACAAACGTTGATTATCAGGTACCCTTGTTGACGAGGTGTACCCCTCCCTCCCCTAACAGTTTCCCTCAACTGCCAATCCCAGCCCCCTCCCCTGGCAGTTTCCCACTACTGCCAATTCCTTTCTTATAGTATTATAATTGTTCAAGGTCCATTTATGAGTGAGAACATATGGTACTTTGTTCTTTGTTTTGTGATAGTTCACTGGCTATGATCGACTCGAAATACATTCAAGTTACTGCAAAGTCCATATGTTTGTCCTTCTTTATGGCTGCATAATATTCCATTGTATATATGTACCACATTTTTTTAATCCAGTCCAGCTTTGATGGAGTAGCATGGTTGGTTCCATGTTTTTGCTATTGTGAATAGAGCTGCAACAAACATATGTGTGCAGGTATCTTTTTTGTAGAATGGTTCGAGTTCCTCTGGGTATATTCCCAATAGGGGAATTGCTGGGTCACATGGAAAGTCAATTTCTAGTTCTTTCAGAAATCACCACACTGTCTTCCAAAGAGGTCACACTAGTTTGCATTCCTACCAGCAGTGTAGGGAGCATTCCTTTTTCTCCACATCCTCACCAGCATCTTATTTGTTTTATTAATGATGGCCATTCTTACTGGGGTTAGGTGGTATCTCAATGTGGTTTTGATTTGTATTTCTCTGATGATGAGTGAGGCTGAGCACTTTTTAATATGCCTGTTGGCTGCCTGTATATCTTCTTTTGAGAAGTGTCTATTCATGTCTTTTGCCCACTTTTTAATGGAGTTGTTTGTTTTTTCCTTTTAGCCCATTTGAGTTCCTTATAGATCCTAGATGTTAGGGCTTTGTCAGATACACATTTGGGAAATATTTTTTCCCATTCTGTGGGCTGTTTCCCTGCTCTCTTGATGGTTTCTTTTGCTTTGCAGAAGCTCATCATTTTGATGAGGTCTCACTTGTCTATCTTATTTCTTATGGTTTGTTTTTTTGGATCGTTTTTATATTTGTACTCCTTCCCATTTTTTGAGATTTTTCTTTGTCTATTCCAGAAACCAATCTTTTATCTATAATCTGTGTTGATGTATCTTCTAGTCTTCCCTTAAAAACAACTCTTCTTTTTCCATATGATTTGTCATAAAAAAGTTTTAATTTTAAAGTTGTCAACTTTATCAGTTCTTTCTGTTGTGAATTTTTAAAAAATTTATCCTAAAAAGGACAACTACTTACTCAATGTCATACATGTATTTTCAGTTATTTGTTTCGAATACTTTTTATATGTTTTTCTCTTATCTTTAGAACTTTAATCTAGTTGGAATTTATTCTGGAACCAGCATGAATTAAAGATATATTTTATTTATTTTTAACCAATGCATATCCAGTTGACCTAACACTAAGGCAATTTTATACTTGACTACCCATTGATTTGAAGTGCCACCTTTAGCATATGCTAAATTTACATATACAATATATGTGAACTTTCTGTTCTGTCTAAATATTCATTTGTCTGTTCTTGCTTCACTATTATATTGCTTAAGTTACTATACTTTATAATAAAGTTTGGTATTTGAAATTAAAGATCCAGAATTTGTTTTATTTCCCCCCAAAATTACCCTGATTGCTGCTCTGCATTTATTCTTTAATATAAATTTTAGCATAATTTTGCCAAGTTTCATAAAAAATAATTTGGGGGTTTTCATTAGGATTGCATTAAATTTACAAATTGGTTTGTGCAGCATTGAATGTTTACAAAGGTTGAACTTCTCGTTCACAATCTGATATATTTTTCAGCAATAATTTATAGTTTTCTCTAAAGGTTCTTACACATTTATTAAATTTCTCTGATGTACTTTATAGTTTTGTTATTGCTGTAAATGGCATATTTTCAATTATTTTTTGCAAGATTATATGATATTACCATATATCAAAAAAGTTAATACCTTTTAAGTATTTTTTCAAAACAGAACTTACTCTTTTGACATTTGGGACTCTCCCACAACTCAGCCAATGTGTCTCTCCCTTGTCTTGGTTCTGCTTGTATCTTTTTGCAATAATAAAATTACACATCTAAGGATAGTGCTTTTCCTGAGTTCTGTGAGTCACTCTAGTGAATTGTTGAACA
>NW_007250863.1:85395-94708 GCF_000164805.1 Carlito syrichta
ATCCTTCCGCCTCAGCCTTCCAAGGAGCTGGAATTACAGGCATGTGCTACCACGCCCGGCTGATTTTTTGATTTGTAGTAGAGATGAGGTCTCGCTGCCCAGGCGGGTATTGAACCCGCGGGCTCAGGCAATCCACTCACCTCAGCCTCCCAAAGGCGCGGGATTACAGGCTGAGCCACCGAGCCCGGCTCAATTATTTTTTTGCAAGATTATATGATATTACCATATATCAAAAAAGTTAATACCTTTTAAGTATTTTTTCAAAACAGAACTTACTCTTTTGACATTTGGGACTCTCCCACAACTCAGCCGATGTGTCTCTCCCTTGTCTTGGTTCTGCTTGTATCTTTTTGCAATAATAAAATTACACATCTAAGGATAGTGCTTTCCTGAGTTCTGTGAGTCACTCTAGTGAATTGTTGAACATGAGGGAGTTTATGGTGACCTGTGGATTTGTAGCCAGATGATCAGAAGTAGGGTTGGCCCTGGAGACCTCAAACTTGCAGTTGGTATCTGAAAGTGAGGGCAGTCTTGTGGAGAACTATGGCCCTTAACCTGCGACATTTTGCCTCATTCTGGGTCGCTGATGTTGCAAGTCATAGCAGCAAGCCTTCTAGAAGTCTCTTTCACAAAGCAAATGACCTCTCTCTAGTTTCTCTTTCTTAAGCCTTGGTTTGGTTGTTTTATATTTAGATGGAGGAGGGGAAATTCCCTTCACTATTTCCCATTCTCTGTGGTGGGTGTAACCACACTGGGACCTCATTTGTGTAGACAGGCAGGAATGAGTGAGGGGAGAAACTCACTACTTGTCATCCTGGGCTGCACTTGCTAGTTAACATCAGAAATGTGTCCAAAAAAACAAAACAAAACCAGGCATCCAGGCTCGTGGAGAGCTGGATATAGACACCTCAAAAGGGAAAACTCTCAGGCAAAGATTCTGTGAGCCTCGCTATTCATCTTGTGCCTTAATGAATAGGCAGCTAAGCACAGAATGTGTGAAATGCAATTAAGATGAAGACATGAGTCAATTTTATAGCCACTGGCTCAGAAAACATGTGCCTTCCCATTTGAGAACTACAAGGTTTTTTCACACCACGCATCAAGAATTATTCACTTTAAACATTCTTCAGTTGATAGTTCCCTTAAACAGTGTTCTGCGTTCAGTCTACACTTACTAAGCCCCAGTCCACATGGGTCAAAGAGCAGTCCCACACACAATACAAAATGGCCCTGTGGGGATTTTCCTTCTCACAGAGGTCCAAAAATTCTAGTCATCCCTGTTGTAGTAATATGAAAAGAATTCTAGCCTGGACATGGAGGTGCATACCTATATAATCCCAGCACTTTGGGGGGCTGAGGCAGGAGCATTGCTTGAGACCAGGAGTCGAGACCAGCCTGGGCAACATAGAGAGACAACATCTCTAAAATTAAAAAAAAATAATACCAGAAATTAAAAAAAGAAATGAAGGCTGGGCTCGGTGGCCCGTGTCTATAAACCTTGGAAGGCCAAGGTGGGAGAACACTTTGAGCCCAGGAATTTGAAACCAGTCTGGACAACATAGACCTCCACAAAAAAATCAAAAAAGCTATCCAGGCATGGTGGCATATACCTGTAGTGTCAGCTGCTTAGGAGACTAAGGCAGAAGGATTGCTCTGAGCCCAGGAGGTCAAGGCTGCAGTGAGCTGTGATCATGACACTGTGCTCCAGCCTGGGCGACAGAGACTTTAACTCAATCAATCAATCAATCAATCAATCAATACAAATAAAAGAAAAAAAAAGAGAATTCTGGGCAAAAAATATTCTTTCCTTAGCCAGTGAAAGTTTCTCAAAAGCGTTATCCATATGGGTATTTGAGTTCGTGAGCAGGGTTGGAACTCTTGTTTGTTCCCTGAGGGTTGAAACAGAGCAGACACCTTTGCTGAGTGAAATCTTGGCAAATCTGGCCCATTTATGATGGCTGTGCCAGCAAAAGTGATTTCTTCAGAAGTTACAGGGGCTGAAGCTGGACTTTGTGCCATATTTTTAATCGAAGCGTGGTTTTAGAGAACTTCTTTTCTCTAAGGAAGTAGCAACAAAGAAAAGCAAATCTACATATGTGACATCTGTATTCGTTTTCTAGAATTGCTATGATAAATTACCACAGACGTGGTGACTTAAAACAACAGAAATGTATTCTTTCACAATTCCAGAGGATAGAGAAACCAAGGTATCAGCAGGGTCACACTTCCCCCGAAGTCTGGGGTTTCGGGGGTGCAAATTCTTTCTTGCTTCTTCCAGCTTCTAGTGGCTATGGGACTTCCTAGGTTTGTGGCTGCCTCACTCCAAATTCTGCCTCTGTCTTCATGTCTGTGCCTTCTTTTCTGTGTCTCGTGTGTCAACCTCCTACCTCTTTCTTTTATCAAGACACCAGCCATTAGATTTAGGGTCAAGCCTAAATCCAAGACGATTTCATCTAGAATTCCTTAACTAACTACGTCTGTAAAGACCGTATTTCCAAATCAGGTCACATACTGAGGTTCCAGGTGAAGATGAGTTTAGGGGGAAACTTTTCAACTTGCAACCGCATCCACAGATGCTGGTTTGAGCCATGCATTTTCCTGATGTAATCTTTGTTGAGCCTCATTTGTAGCCTGAGGCTGGTAATGACACCTACCCTAACTACCTCACAGTGTTAAGTTTAGATGAGATAATTGACTTGAAAATCCTTTGTAAACTATTATGGGAGTAAGGAGATGAATATATGATGGAGGACATTAACAACTGGCAACAGGTATTCCTATTTTTGCTGAGGGAAACAAGCTTAATGAGACTGCTGTGACAGGGAGGGCCTGAGATTCCTGGGTGAGCAGTAACTGAAGTGACAGATGTGGAAGCCTAAACTGCTTTGTTTATGGCAATGAAGGGGAGACTTTATTTCCCTTAATAGTAGAGTATGAACTGGGAGAAGTTAGGACACTATCTGGGGTCAAAGTCAGCACCTAAAAGCAGGGAAGCTATGAAAATTCTTAAAAACACAAATTGCTATGTTGTGCTTTAAATTGTTTGCTCTGTTGTGTGTGATGTGACCTCTTTCCCATGATGCCAAGTCCTCAGAAATGTCAACTGCATGTAGGGGTGTTTTGAGCAGATGGAATTTTTTGGACAAGTTTTGGAAATCATGTCAAAAGATCAGTTTTAGATTTAGACAGATGTGACTTGCGAAAGAAACTACACACATATAAACTGACACCAAGAAAGAGAGAAGACCATGAGGATGTCATCCTTTCCCCTACCCGTTAGGAATTGGAAGAAAACTGGGTTAGGGCTTTTGTCTCAACCAAGGCATAGAATTAGAACTGAGCCTGTCTTATCCAGATTTTTCAGGACAGAATGGCTCCAGGTGACACTGGGCTACAGAAATGGATGTAGGTATTGATGAACTAAAATGGTTTGGATTAGGATACAAAACATTTACAAGCAGCAGAGGAAGGTCCTCCCTTCCCAAGACTAGCCTTGTGCTAGGTACTGAGCTTACAGCTTTTGTGTGTGTGTGTAGAGATAAAGTCTCACTATGTTGCCCAGGCTGGTCTCAAACTTCTGACCTCAAATAATCCTCCTATCTCAGCCTCCCAAAATGCTGGGATTACAAGCATGAGCTATCGCACCTCGCTCTTAAAGGCACAGTCACTGTTCTAGAGAGACTGACTCCTGTAAGTGCAGTACCCCACATAATGATGAGCATATCAAGAGTGGTAGTAGGTACAGCTAAGGAGCAGGTCGGACCTGGATCAGACACCTAACCTAAGGTTGGATTTTGGGTGGAGAGTTTTCATGATGGTTTCCTGGAGGTTGAGACTTCCAACGGTTGTAATTAAGAGTTTGCCAGGAAAAAAATAAAGTGAAGACTTTTCTAAAGTTCCTTTGCTGGCTTGCCAATGTATTAATACCTCTCTCTTCAGTAGGATTGTCAGGAGTTCAGGTAGAGATGTTTTGGAGA
The DNA here is from genome assembly GCF_000164805.1 of Carlito syrichta. NCBI lineage: Eukaryota > Metazoa > Chordata > Mammalia > Primates > Tarsiidae > Carlito > Carlito syrichta. The sequence goes on from NW_007250863.1 coordinate 89,373, forward strand.
AGGTAGGGAGGGTCTAGTGTGTCTCTTAATCACACCTCACCGGCAGAACCACGTCTGCATACACCTAATGACCAACTGTACTCAAATTGATTGATGGTCACTAACACAAAAGATGGCATGCATGCACATCTAAGAATAATTATAAGAAAGCAAAAATTGTTATAAAGAAAAATAACAATAAAAATACATTACTATTACAGCATGTATAAAAATGTGTTAGGTAGCCAAGGAAGTTGTATAAAAAATAAATTACCGAACCACTAATCACTTGCTTAAAAATGAAGGATTAAACTGCTGATGTTTTGAATGCCTTGTAGTGCCAATTGAACAATCCTTCTTTCCAAAAGTGGCTCATTACTTATTCAACTTTGATTGCACCAGCTGAATCATTAGTGTTGGGGTGGGTTCTTGCTATTTTCTCTGGAGAATGATGCTTCTACTTCCCAAACTGTGTACATACATACACACACACACACACACACACACACACACACACACACAGACACACACACACACACATCTGTATGAGTAACAACTGGTAGTTTATAAAAAAATATCATATATATGCATATACAGTCAATCCTCACCATTTGTGGATGTGGATTCTGTATTTGTGGATTTACCTGTTTACTAAAATTTATTTGTAACCCCAAAATCAACACTCTTGGTGATTCTCCAGTCGTTCACAGACATGTGCAGTGTACACAATTTGAGTCGCCCAGACATGCACATTCCCAGCTAAGGTCCAATAGGGACCTGTGCTGCCTTCTTGGTGACCCCTCTCATGTATGGATGCCACAGGGTGCGCCCGGTGTGGGTGGTGCAGTGTAGTGCAAGGAACTGTTGTTCCAGATTTGAATCTCAACTCCAGCCTTTATTAGTGGGGTGTTCTCAGGCAAGTCATTTAGCAATTCCGACCACCATTTTCCCTTTTGTAAAACCAAGTAAGTAGAATCTATCAGGATGAATTATTCTCAGGCATTATTATAATCTGTGTAACATATATGCACACACATATAAAATATATATTATATAGACATAATTCCCCTAAGTGCAGTGGTTCAATTTTTACTAATTTGGTGCTCACAGAAACTTTATAGATTATAGCTACCATGAATAAGAAGAATTGACTATATACATATATGCATGTACACACAAACACATGGAGAGAGGCACACATATGTTTGCATGTTTGTAAATGAGGATAAAGTGCATTTGTCCATCTTTGTTATACATTTCAGATCAACACAGATAATAATCAACAGATTATTGCTAATGACTCTTGTTCTTCCATTTTCAGAAGTGAAGAAATTATCTTTCAAAAGGACTTTTCTCTCTTTGAAAAGGAAGTAAATCGCTCACTTTTTGTAGGTGCATTAAGTTTTTTGGGGAAAGCCTACTTGAGCTCATCAGGAAACTACCTCTTTGAACACACTGAATTGTATCCCATTAGTCTGACCAAGTTAATGCAACTTCCAAAGGGAAATAGTTCACTTTTCTTTCATAAGTCTGATGGGAACTATAATGCACATTTTCTTCAACTCTTTTTCTATATTTTGCTATTCATTGGCTAGGATTCTAGATGAGGCTCACATTATTATTGTAAAAGGATGGCTGCCCATGAAAGGTAAAAAATGATGCCACTCACTTAGCAGTAGCATGAGAACTTCGACACATTTTTTTCAAAGTGTTATAATGGGTCTGCAATATCCCACTTTTGCTCTTCTGCTAATGGCTCTTGGTGACCAAGGGAACACTTTTGCAAGGTAGCCGAAAGGCCTCGGGACCTGGGAACTGAATGAACCAACTAGTTTATGATGGCTGTGGACTTCAGTAGTGACTCGAATAACTCTATAACATAAAGCTATTGAGCCATTGAAAAATATTCAGAAATGGAAGTGTAGCATTTTAGCTTGTCAGAGCTAATGGCAAACCATGTATTTATATTTGATGTTAAGAAGAAAGAATTCCTGTATACAAGTCTGTAATTCTGACTACATGAAGACTAAAGTTGTTTGTGTACTAGGTTGGAATAGATTAAGTTCAAGAATAGACACCCAAATTAATTATGGCTCAAATATGTGATAAATTGATCTCTCATTTATGTGAGTCCAGATAGGCATTTCTAGATGACAGACATATTTCTTCTATACAATGTTTCAGGAACCCAGACTCCTTCCATCCCTGGCTTGGTCATTCCTTTGACCCTTGTTTTCATCTGTATCTATTAGGCAATAAGAGAAGGAGAGTATGGGGTAGGTACAGTCACTTTGTAAAAGCCTCAGCTGAGAAACTTCACGCATCATTTATGAATTCCATTGGCTAGAACTCGGTCCTGTGACCACACCTAGACACAAGGGATCCTGGGAGCTGTAGTTTCCTTTTGTGTCCATAAAGAAAAGGAGACCCTGGATTTTGGGGAGCAGCTGGCCATGTCTTGCATGAATGCTGTTATGCTATTGGACCCGAAGGAGGGACATATAACCCTATAGGGGTCAAAGGAAAACTTTCCCTTCACCCTCTGAAACTTTGCTAAAAAAATCGACTCAAAAAATGCAGATTAATTGGAGAAAAGAAATACAAATTTGTTAGTGTGCATGAGGAAAATCACAAAATGCTAGCTTGTTCTATATCCAATGTGGTACAAATACTTATATACCCTACTTCTTAGGGGAAAGATAAATGGATACTGTGAATAATTTTAGGGAGGCAGTAAGTAATTTTTAGGAGAATTCAGTGGGCTTGAAGAATATACAATGTTCTGGGACAAAGTCTGTTGAGCCTGCAGAGCAGACAATGGTTTGTGACAAAAGTCTGTCCAGGTGTGTTAAGAGACTTCAGTCTTTCTTCCTGCAATAAGAGTTCAGTTAATGAAAATTCAGGGAATGGACCGGAGGTAATTGTTTTCTTCTTTGGCAGGTCCAGACTTTAGATAAGGAAAGTTCAGAGAAGAAATTCATCCTGTGCTTTGGGAGAGACAGAAGACTGAGAGATGGGAGGGAGTGAATGTCAGAGAGACCTCGAGGCTTCTTCTTCAGTTCCGTATGTCAAAGTGCCATATTTTGTGGTATTTGTTTCTAAGTTCTAACACCACCCCACCCCCACCATAGGTAGGGGATGAGACCTCAGCAAAAGGTTGGGGATATTTATAGTGCAAATATCCTGGGGAAGATGCTAGTTACTATACAGAAGCAAGAACTCAGACCAAAAAAAGAAAAAGTCAAAAGTAGAGGACAATTCATCACTGTCTGTCCCTCACTTGGATTCTTTCTTTCTTTATCTTACAATTGATTGAAAAGTGAGTTGAGATGCTTGAAACACAGTTCCTCACGTGAAAGTGAGGAATACAGGTAACTTGTTTATGAAATTATGCCAATGATTTGGAACCCGAAACTTCTCTCTCCTACTATGTGGAAAAGCAGTGCCATTTGTGGGAATGAGCGGACATTTTCATTTATTTTGAATACCTTCCTTACATTTTTATAGTTCTCCATCTATTGAGAACACCTCAAGATAATTATATTTTCCAACTTTCCTTGCTCCTAGGATGTAGATATATGCCTCAGCTTCTTCCAAATAGATGCATGAAACCATGGATTTGGAGGTAAGGTACCCAAGGAAACTGGCAGAGCATTGGGGCATCTGGTTTGTAGGTGTGGGAGTGGACAAGAATGGAGTTTTCAGGGTGTTGACAGTGGTAGAGGCAACTTTCTGGTCACAGAAGAGGTTGAATGGTTCTGGTGTTGTTGATAGCATCTACCCCAGGCCAGTTCTGTGAACTGGTTATGGAACTTCTCCCTTGTAGCTTAGTCTAAACAATATTCTTCTAGATTTTCCAGTGATTCTCTGGGCTTTCTAATATTCCTTAAGGCATTTGTTCTGCTTCAACTACCTAGAGTGAATTCTGTTGTCTGCAACTAAGAACCTTGATTAGTACTGAGAAAAAGCTAGCAATGGTAGAATCAGAACTCATGGGTTTGCTCATACAACTTGATATTCCTCAAATTCCTTATTCACACATTCTTATTCTGTCTACAATCAGTGCCATGCTAAAGATATGAAAATAAAAAATCTGTTTATATTGTGTGACCTATTAAAGATAGAGCAAAACACACTTGGAAATTATTAAAGCAAGAGAACCCCAACAAGAAAAGATCCATTTCACAAGATGGAGTCGGGACCCGTTCAGTGACGGCACTACCCCAGGAAATTCTCCTTCCTTAGTCAAATCCTGAAGGTTCTGGACTATGATTTATTTATTTATTTTTAATTTATTATTTTATTTTTTAATTTTTAATTTATAGATGTGGGATACAATTCAGGGTTGGTATACAAATGTTCATTATGGAGGTGCCCTTGTTGATGAGGTGTGATCTCCCCTGCAGTTTCCCACTACTGCCCATTCCACCCCCCATCTCCCCTGGCAGTTTCTCACTATAGCCAATCCCGCCCACCCCTTCCCTTGGCAGTTTCCCACTACAGCCAATCCCACCCCTTAATCCCCTGGCAGTTTCCCACTACTGCGAATCTCTTTCTTATAGTATGATAATTATTCAAGGTCTGCTGATGAGTGACAGCATGTGGTACTCAGTTCTTTGTTTCTGTGATAGATCACCTTAGTATTATTGAGTCTAAGTTCATCCAAGTTGCTGCAAAGTTCATAATTTTGTCCTTCTTTATGTCTGCATAATATTCCATCATGTATATATATCATATTTTTAAAATCCAGTACAGTTCCAATGGACAGCAGGGTTGGTTCTGTGTTTTTGCTATTGTGAATAATGCTACAATAAACACGTGTGTGCAAATATCTTTTTCATAGAGTGATTTGAGTTCCTCCAGGTATATTCCCAGAAGGGGGATTGCTGGGTTGTATGGAAGGTCAAATTTTAGACATTTTAGGAATCACCAAACTGTTTTCCACAGAGGTTGTACTAGATTACATTCCCACCAACAGTGGAGACGTATTCCCTTTTCCCTGCATCCACTCCAGCATCTGTTGTTTTTTGAGTTATTGATAATGGCCATCCTGACTGAAGTTAGATGGTATCTCAGTGTGGTTTTAATTTGCATGTCTTTGATGACTAGTGAGGCTGAGCATTTTTTCATGCATCTGTTGGCTGCTCGTATGTATTCTTTTGAGGAGTGTCTATTCATATCTTTGTCCACTTTGTAATGGGACTGTTTGCTTTTTTCTTTTCAGCTCGTTTGAGTGCCTTGTAGATCCTAGATGTTAGGACTTTGCCAGATATAGAGTTGGCAAATATTTTTTCCCAGTCTATGGGCTGTCTGCCCACTCTCTTGATGTTTGTTTTTTTTTTTTTTTTGGCTTTGCC